>NC_056595.1:19152900-19320400 GCF_018340385.1 Cyprinus carpio
GAGACGCACACACAAACGTGCACACATTTTGATATACTCTTGTATGGAAGTATGATTTCATAAAATTTTAACGTCTTCTTTCGTTTTACCAATTTCTAGGTTCACCTCCGGAGGCGACTTGGTGTGTTTACGTACATCTATTGCATTGCTCATCAGTTTCAACCGTTTATTGAGGTGTTACCTCATGCATTGTGTTTCATATCGTTTTGCAAGTCTTTGAGGTAAGCACTATAGCGCATGCTCTCATCCCGGGTTCTGTTCTGACTCTATTCCACTTATATTTCCTGTAATTATTAAAATAATAGTAATATTGTTAAGTATATACGTATTTATTTAATGTAAGAAATAAGACAAATAAGATATTAACAAATAAGATAACAAAAATACATTAAAAATAACCACAGGCTCATTGGAAAAACATGCCTGTGGCAATATTTCTTGAAAATGATATTACATTGCTTGTTGGATGTATCGGCACATTTTCAAAGAGAAATGTCCAGTGAGTAACGTTAAAAGCATATTCAGTTTTATACCAAATGTACTGAATCTGTCAGCATTTTATTATGTTGGTTGTACTATTGTGGTATTTTGGAAAATAAATGTCCAGCTCTATCGCATTAAAACTACCATAGGCCTATCACCTCTGAACCTTACCCTAAACCTAACTGACATTGTTAACAAAAGCAAACGTGAGATAAAAATGTATTTGCTGTAGCAACCATGCCATCTTAGCTTGCTTATAAAAGTCCATGAGATCCTTTATCATGACCTGTTTTTAACAGGACTCGTATCCAAGTCTGCAAGGCAAGTACAATACTGTAGGCTTACCAGGTGAGCTACTGAGCAACTTTACAATGTCAGAAAAGCTATATGGAACTGGTTATGTGATGGAAAATTTAAAATGTATTAGTTTGCAAATTATGAAATTATTATTTATTTTTTCAGTGAGCTGTGTTGTTAAAACTACTGTGTTTGTACAAAATGTACAATAGCAGTCATCTTCTCAAAAAGAGGTCAAAAAAGCAGACTGGGGGTAACGTTATTGTTTTATTGAACTGAAAGAAACATTTTGACTGCATGCTGGACAGGTTGCTTCCTCAGATGTTAATGTGCTTGCTGCTTCAGATAGGAATCAGATTCACACCGCCTGGGTGGCACTGCTATAACTGAATCAAATCACCAATACGCTGCTGTGATTGTGACTTCCCTTTCTAGTTTCATCCTTTCAGCAGACTTATCACATGTCCTCACCCTTAACTGATCCAACCAAACAAGATTCAGCAGGTGGATTGGAAACAACATGAGCCACCCAGGAAAAATCAGCTTGAGCTGTGTTATCAGATGTTTTCAGGACATCCTTCATTGTCCAAAGTGATTTGGTTTCCCGCTGTAACACTCTTGCTTGAACAACCAGTCTCTTCCTTTTGCAGAAACCACCATCTCTCTACTCTGAAATTATCTCAGGCTTTCCAGACACATTTCAGGACCACTGAGCAAAGTCTCTTCCTTCGTTGCCAGTCCATCCCCTTCCAATCAGCTCAGAGTCTGTGCTTTAGATGGACAAACACTGATGTGCAATTTTAATTAAAGCGAGATCAAGTGCCAATGTCTGTGCAAACACACAGGTTTTTTTTTTTTTTATTATTATTATTTTATTTTATTTTACAGTCATTTCAGAATGTGTAAAAACTTTTTACAAAAAGGATTTTGTGTAAATTGTGTGTTATCATATCAATAGTTGGTTTCTTCTGTAATGTGACTTATTTCCAAGTGAAACGGATATTCAGTGAGGGCAGGAATTGATCTGATGGTGAAATTGAGCTTTAAGTACCAGAATGTAGCCAGACTAAATGCTAGTTTGCTAAAACAACACCTAAATAGCTATTTGACTAACAGTTAAGATTTGTAAATAGTCTATGTGACCTAATAAACAGATGATTTGTTCAAAATAAGCCATTAATGTGTATTCAGAAAGTAAATAGGGACAATTTTGATGTCATGTTGACTGCGAAGTTTTGATGAAACAGAAGAAGTGATAGATCTTGTCTCTTTTCTTCTGTATTGTGACATACAAAAAAATAAAAAATAAATAAATGAATAAAGTATTTTTTATGTAACACATACATGGATGAATTGTTCACAATATGCATTTAGAAAATAGAACATTTGAATTTTGTGAATTTTCATTTTGTCAACTGTTTTTTTTTTTCTTTAGCTTCATAAATGCAGTGCTGTAACTCCTATTCACATGTATACTGAATTATCCCTGTATAATATTTTAATTTTCCATTAATAGAAATGTGAATATGTGTCATATGATGATAACCAATGTGCTCCCTTTTCCTCTGACTTACTACGCGAGTTCAACTTGAGGACAATGCTGAAAAAAGGCCAGATCTTATAATCCAACCGTGAACATTTATCACTATAGATAAAGCAGAAGAAATCATAAAACACACTGTATTCAAGAGGAATAGCTTGCTGTCAGTGTGTAGCCTTTAGCGTGTGTGGGGAGAGTGACGGTCGAGGGTGAGGCAGTGCTATTTTATTAAGGTTAAAAGCAGATCATGCTATCTGTCATGGTGGAAAATGCAGTTTGGCTCAGACGGAGCCCTGGTGTTATGTTAGTACAGCTACAGCTGGGCACAGTCAGTTTAAACAGCTGTCCTGGAACTACTGCCAAACAGGCAGACAGCAATGCTAGACACTCACTGTAAAAAATAAATAAATAAATGAGAATTTATTAGGCTTAATCCACTTATTTGTGTGGGCCGGCATGCAGCATTAACTTAAATAACCACATGGATATATTGTGACAAACAAGTATTAGTGGTAGCCTACATTTGTTTTGCATATAGGTGTAGAACAGGATCGATTATAATATGTAGGCTACTTTGTCACTTTAAGTAATTATCAGGAAGGCTGCCTCCTTCCCAAGGTCTCTCTAAATTTTGTTTATAGATAACAATAATTATAGCCTATTTAACACAGACTAACCCAGCACCTAAAAGAAATTGCTTTTTCAGGATATAATTCATTGTTTAGTTTATTTATGAATTATCTTTCCATGGGAGTTGTCTCCACATGTTCTTAAGGGGAGGTTAGTCACATTTAGCTAAATTACTTAAGGTAAAAACGACTATAGCAAAGTAAACTAACAAAAATGTACATAAAGTGTTCGTTTTTTAAATAAATAAATAAAATGTTTTCTAGCTCTTGAAAGAATTTCTTGCCGCTCATGGGAAGTGTAGTTCATTTCATAGCTGGCTTTCGTTCTTTCCGAATCACACGGCCGTGTTTAAAAACTACATCTCCCATGACGCCTTTCAAATTGCGTTTCGGATACGGAAGCTACTTTGGGAAAATTAAAGACGCATGGCAAACTCGTGGAAAATGTCACAGCACGGTACCAAGAAAAGAAAATTAGATAGGAGTACAGAGGATTACATGTACTTTGACAGCTACTCCGATGTCACTATTCACGAAGAGATGATTGCAGACACTGTGCGCACTAATACGTACAGAATGGGCATTTTTAAAAACAGTAAGTCAATAGAGGGGAAAGTGGTGCTTGATGTGGGAGCCGGTACCGGCGTCTTGAGCTTATTCTGTGCGCAAGCAGGGGCCAGGAAGGTTTATGCAGTCGAAGCGAGCTCGATCGCCGATCAGGCTGTGAGGATCGTAAAACTGAATCAGATGGAGGACAGAATCGAAGTCATTAAAGCCACACTAGAGACGATCGAACTGACCGAACAGGTGGATGTGATCGTCAGCGAATGGATGGGCTACGCGCTCCTCCACGAATCCATGCTGAACTCAGTGATCTTCGCCCGGGATAAGTGGCTCAAACCCGGTGGCCTCATATTACCATCCCGGGCGGATCTTTACATCGCTCCTATAAACGATCTGGTGGTGGAGGGCAGATTGAATTTCTGGAGCACCGTCAAAGGACAGTACGGCGTGGACATGTCCTGCATGACCGACTTTGCCAGGAAGTGCATCATGAACAAAGACATCACTGTGAATCCGGTGACGGTGGAGGATGTGCTTTCCCACCCGTGCAAGTTTGCCGAGCTGGACTTGAACACGGTCACGCTGGAGCAGCTCAGAGATGTGAGGGGCGTGTTCAGCTGCGAGTGCTTCGGCTCGTCCTCCATCCACGCCTTTTGTGTGTGGTTCACGGTGACTTTCCCCGCTGAGGAGAAGGCCCTGGTGCTCTCCACGTCCCCCTTCAAACCAGAGACGCACTGGAAACAGGCTGTGCTGTATCTGGATGATGCTGTGGATGTGATGCAGGACACTAAAGTTGAGGGGGAGATCAGTTTGTATCCCTCTGAGGAGAATTCTAGACATATATGCATCCGTGTGGACTATGTGATAGGTGAACAGAAAAAGCACTCCAAAACTTTTTCTATTCCTGATCAGTATTTAGAAGTTAAATAGAGATTTGGCTGTTATTTATTTTTAGTTATTTCCCTAGTCAAATAAAAGGAATGCTAATGAAATTTGGAATCGGGCTCATTGTGATGAAATAAAAACAGTCACTGGATATACTGAAATTCGTAGAATTTCATATTATCTAGTAGGATCTTAAAATAATGCAGGATTAGTTTCAGATTATTATAATACATAATAATAAATTCCATTAGCACTCCTTTTGGATTGTTTTTTTTTTTTCCCCCACTAGGTTTTGCAAGAATTCACTATAAATTGTTGCTTTGAATTCTATATGAATCAGGTTTAAACTCCTGTCTGCAAACAGCACATGCACAAAGTTATACAAAATAAACAGTGCTAGCCAAAGCTCTGTAATTTTCCTTATTGTGTGAAAACAATTAAGTGTAAAACACTCCATTTTTGTTAACCAGGGCTTGAAGAGAAAAACAGTCCACTTTTGGTTGGCCCAAGTGGCATGGGACCATAATCACTCACAGTTTCAAGATAAAGTTTGGGAAGATATTTGCTAGTCTCTGAGGTTAGGTTAGGTTTGAATTTGGATTGGCTGGTGACCCAACGCAGTGTCAAAATGAGTTATATTGTGCAAAAGTGGTTCAAAAATCACATTTATTAGTATTACAATTAGTTGCATTCCCACAAATAGGAGAATTGACACTATTTTAAATGTATAAACAGCAGTGATTCATTAGCCTGTGAGTCAGATATTAGTATTTAGTTATATTATCAGGTTACCACTCTCTAAAGTTTAATTGGATGCATTTCCTTTGAAGTTTACAACATACAGTAGTACATGGGAGGCATTTTATCCTATCCTTTTGAAAGTTGATAAGCCCACATACAGTATTTTGCTTTCTTAACAATATGTGATTATATGATTACTTGCATTTATAATTTACATTCAGCATAGTTTTTTTCCCCTTATACAACCCTTCCAGACATGTGACCCATTTTTGGGTTGCAACTCACTGTTTGTACTTACTCATATTAAAGCATTGTTTTGTGTTGTATTGAGAGGAATGAAAAGAGTGTGGTCCAGTATGGAGAATCTGTATGAAGGCATTGTTTTAAGAACATTTGCTGGTTAAGAAGTAACAGTGAGGTTAAAGCCTATAAATGTATTCTGGTCACGCTCATTTAGTTATAGTGATCAATACTATTTTTACCAATAACCAATTTATAGCTTGTTAAAGTTACATACTAAACACATTTCAGGAACATTGGGTCCTAAATGGTGCATAACTTTATCTCATCCTTGTCTCTACAGTGGCTTTGGCACTGAGAATGCTATTGACATAAACAAAATATTTAAGTCATGACTGATTGGAGTTGAATATGGCCTGATCAGATGGATATTTGTGGCCTTGGAATCCATTCAAAGCTAGTTTCTCATTTGTTGTATGTATAAACTTAAGCTCAATTACCTGTTGACCCAATCATCATTAGTCATTTTATTAGCTGTAATTTGGATTATCATTGAATGCAGTTCAGATGCTGGAAGTTACTAATCCTCAAAAATCACCTGGAGTTATTTGTTGCAAAGTACATTAATTTTCTTTGTATTACTGCAAGCTCATGTTGTTATGTCACAGTTAATTGGAATGATGCGTCATTCTTTCAGAGCCACACTTGATTTGATGTATTCCATTTAATACCAGTAGATCAAAATATCTTTCCATATTTAAGAATTAAATGCATCTAATTGAATCTTACTATTAATAGTTGTGTAGACAGTAAGGAGCAAATTAAATCAGAGCTGTGTCTCTGTCTCCTAGACGGCCTCAATGAGTTTTATCCACAAAGGCATATCATTGTATCCAATACATCCCCCTGGTATGCTAATAATGATACTGTAAATAAACCAGGAGAAGTCATTTGCCGCCTGCCAGTTACAGTAACCAATATTTTTTGATTCATGAGAAGACAAATTGGAAGCATGTTATTGACAAATCCTAATTTAGAAGACTAGATCCCAAGGCACTGGGCGGATCTCCATGGCCAAGTGACAATTTGTCATCATCATTAGCAGGCTGATTGGATTTCATTAACATACTAAAATAAGCCACAGTGACAGAAGGTCTCTCATGGTGTGATATCTGCCTTCATACGGTCCTTAAAAGGCACTAGATTTAATGAACAGCAGCTAAAAACACATTTTAATTTTGTGGGGTTAATATGTTTACTGTAGATTTGGAGGTTTTGTGCCTTTTATGTTTGATGAGATCAGTTTTGGAGGAACATCATCTGCTGCTGTGAATATTTCCATGGCAAAAAAATTAAGCAGAGGCTAGAGCTTGAATATAAAAATGTATGATTATGGTGCTCGGTTTGAAATGTTGAAAATTACCAGGCTTAAAATACATGTGAATAATGCTTTGTCACATAAATTTCACAAGAAGGTTTGATGTACTACTTCAGTTTTAGAAATTCACTGTTACGTGACACATTTTCTTTACAGTGCTTGTCATTTTTAGCAGAGGTTTATGTTTAAAAATCAAAGTGTTAGCATCATATTGGAAAATCAGAATAATAATTAGACTAGATTTTGACATGTTATTGTTTATACAAGGGTTAAACCATCAGTGAAAGCATCTCACTTCACAGTGATCTCTTTTCATATTGCTTACCATGTGACAGATATGCGCTGGACAGAACAGATGAAACCCAATACTCTTCTCAGATGTGAAAGACAGTGATGAGCCACATGAGAGGCAGTCATCAATTCTCAGATAACTGAAAGGTATGACAGCACTGAAAGAATATTCTCAGATAACTGAAAGGTATGACAGCACTGAAAGAATATACATCATCTGATTGTATAGATGCTCCTGATGAGCTAAGCTGAACGGTAGATTTTTGGCTGTGTGGAATATGAAATGAGCCCTGTGAATGAGTTTTTTTTTAATTATTATTTTTAAAGTGTGTGTTTACAGGTGCTCTTCATTGTTTACATTTTATGTAGAGAGCAGACCATTTAGGCATTCATGATGATGAGAAGCTGAACTGATTTTTGTCTGAACATAAGAAAAAATTGTTAATTTTTGGTAGCCCTATTTGGTTTTTTTTTTTGTTTTTTTTTTTTATTAGTTATTTTGTAGTCCTTTTAAATTTTCTTTTATGTATTAAGTTTTCTTTTATGTTTTAGGCATTATTTAGTCATTTGTCATTTTTGTTTGCATTCTTGTATAATATATATATATATATATATATATATATATATATATATTTTTTTTTTTAATTATTATTATTATTATTATTATTTTTCAAGTCGCACCCACGACCAACCGCCACATGTTGAATATAATCGCACCTTATCAAGGCATCTCATCTGTCACATCCACCCCCAAAATTGAAGGCTTCATCAAAGCCTAACACCAAGCCGGAAAAGTGTTTCCGCGACGTGGCATTTATTTGCTGAGTTGTTCGACTCGCTGAAGTGCCATTTGTGCCTTCGATTAGACCACCATTCTCCCGGAGCCGAGGACAAGAGTGGTCGCCTCTGAGTTCAGCTCCGCACCTGCGCGTCTCCAAGATGTCCCGATTGAAAGCCGTCAAATATCGGTGTGCAACATGAGATCTCATCGCACTCTTCGGATTGACGCTTTGGAGTGAAGGTGAGATCAATGAGGACTTTTGTCTCGATGCATGCGTGGTTAATCGGTGCGTCTCGCCCAAACTTTTAATATGCGTTAAGTGTTTTCAATGGGCCGGTTTTCTTGAAGCATCATTTCAATGTAACTTATTGATACGTGAATCTATTACGACTGTTATGGCATACGGAACTGCTATTTATTTATTTTTTCTAAATGGATGGTAAAATTCTATTTCGCCTGCAGTAGCCTACGTAAAACCTACCATGCGCTTTTGAGCACTTGTCTCTTTTTGTTTGTGGCTTTGGCTGTAGACCTCGCTGGTGTAAAACTTTTGTAAGATGCTAAATTACTGTTCCTTTACTTTAGACACTCATATTGTTATATATTGCACTCCTAACACTTTGTGTATAGGATGTCACGCACTGGCAGTATTCTAGTTTATTGGTTCTTCTTAAAAGGCTTTCTGACAGCAACTACATAAAAGAGCTTGAACTCGTTGCCTCTTTTATGAGATGAATGATTTTCTCTAGCTGTTTATTTATATGTATATAGCCCTCACTAACGGGCCAGTTGAGTTGCAACAGTAGTTTATGAAGCATTCACACTGTAAGAGTTATTTATATATAGTAGCTAATGAATTTAGCTACTGGCGGAAATCAAGCTGTTGCTGCATAAATAAATAAATAAATAAATATTTAACAAAAAGGGCACTTTTCCTTTTTACACCAGTTTATATGTCGGAACATCACTCTGTGTTTTTGCAATGCATAATTTACTTTAGCTTCTCCAAACAGTGATGACTTTGCTTTTTTGTTTCTAACAGTTCATTATTTGACTTCTTTTTGGGCTTTATTTCTATTTTGTAGACATTACGCTGGTCGCTTATAGCTAAAATCCATTACATTTCCAAGCCATGCTCCACTCAGTATAGCTATAAAGGTATGTTTTATTACATCTATTTCTGATCTGTGTGACTTTAAGCAAATGATTTTTTTTTTTTTTTTTTACTTTAAAACGTGAAACTTTCTCTTTATAAAGTAAATATAATAGTTTAATTAAATGTATTTCATATTATTTTCTAATATTAGTTATATTAATACCAATCATTTTAGTTGGTTGACATAGGCTAATTAATTGTATTAAGAAAATATCTTATGTGGAATTATTCTGCAGTTTTTTTATTATTATTATTATTGAAAAAGCAACTAAAATGTATGTATATAACCATTAATAGAGCATCCAACATAAATGCTACCTTTAGGACCCTGTGGATGGCATATCCTACTTAGTATTTACAGTGAAGAGATCCTTGCATCATAGAGAAATATATAACTCTGTAACCCATCTCCATCACCATTTGTTAGAATACAAAAAGGGGGACTGTTTTCTGTCCCGTTTGTGTCTTTGCTGAAGTCCCATCAGAGTTTTGAATTGCTGGAAGAGAGAGCGGGGCAGAGGATGTGCTGAAAACAGTGAGGGCTTAGTGGATGTGTAAAAGCAGAGAGTGTGTGTGGAGTGTGCAAGTGCGTAATCTTCCCCAGCCATCATTTCACGCCGAACACTGGCGGTATAGACGCGTGAGGGAATGCGCGTGAGGATATTATCGGCGCGCGCGGGTCTAATTGGTGCGATTGGTGTCTCGCTCACGTCTAAAACGTTTTGGAAATAGTGAAAATATCACAAAAGAACTGTTTGTCGTTATCCCCGAAACAAGAAGGGAGTCCCGTGTTTTTTGGATAGAGGGCGTTTGAAAAAAAGCTGTCAGGAAGAACGGACCCTTGGCTATTTAAAGTTTAGTGAGGACGGTTACTGGCTCTGAGGTGATTTCTATGAAACTCACAAAAGAAAAAACGATGAAGAAGGAGAAATTGTGGAATTTATGAGTTTACCCTGTTTGGGACACACGCGGAGGTGAATTTATGCTCATTTTGGTGAAACCAGTTTAACATGTTTGGGAAAGATGAGGAGGTAGATTTTGTTTGAAGTTTACCCCAAAAAATTTGCGCTTCGACAACGTCTCGCGCTGGAGAGATGTGGCACGCGACTTAAGAAAAGATTGACGTGCCGCGAAACGCCTTTCAGTCGCTGTGTTTAGTCAGCCTGTTTAGTTCGGGTGGAGGTGTGGGGGGATTCCGTTTTTCCCCCGAACTCATCACATTAAGATTAACAAGCCGTCTTTAAGAGGATCCTCCGTGGTCAGTCATGAACTTGTTGAACACACAGCCCGCCGCGGGACACTTCACATCGAGAGTGAATCTCATTAACGTGAGTATTCCGTTTCCTTTTAAAGTTTAGGTTGGTTTGTGTGAATATGGGCGCCATCCGTTAGTTAATAATTTACTTATGGGATCTAGTAATATGATTTCTTTGCATCTTTAACTTTCCTCCGGCTAAATTCAAATTCATTCAGAATAGTTTGTGGTATATTGCCTAGTACTGAGCCTCTTTAATAGGATGCTGATATTTAGAAGCTCGACTGTTACATGGAAAACGTATTTGTGATATGCAAGAAGAAAATAGATTGGACTTTCCTATGAAATAATGCGAATGGAAGCGCCCCCTTGCGGCCCTAATACGTTTAATTGTCTTTCTATGACCAGGTTGCTTTCACGTACTGTTAACTCTTGCCTGCTATGCTCTAATTTGGTTTAATCCGTCAAAGTAGGCCATTTTCCTGAATATAAATCTTGAACAAACTCTTTAAGAATGAAATTACACAGTACTGTTTAAACAGTGTTTAGCAAATGCTGCTGGAGTTTGAAATAATGTCCGCTTTTGGTTTATTTTGTATGCAAGTTTACTTTAAAAATCAAACTGAATTAATAATTATAGACTCTTCTTTTTTAATGTATTGCATTGTTTCCTCATAACGTATTTATAGATTCTTCTTTTTATTGTTTTGTTTTGTTTGTTCATAACGTTTCTATTGATAAACAGATTTGATCTGAACAAGCTGACATGAAATACTTAAGTGAATTGTGTGTGTGTGTGTATTGTGCATGCATACAGTTTTTATACATTTCTAACCTAAAATGTTGTTCATAAAAATGTCCACATATGAAAGAAAGAGGCTAGAATAGATTCTGACTTCAAACAGTTGATTTTTAGAATACTCAGTGCAATTGTCATTACAATCTACTTTTTTAGTCAACCTTCAAGCGAAAAGGCAAAGGGTAGAGGTTTTGTTTGAGTCATGTTTTCTCACAAAATATTCATATGGTGAGTGGGGGAATTGTAAGTATCAATCATCATCAGAAGTTTATGACATTATATCTGAGATTTAGCAGTAGCAATCATGAAAGTAGCCAGAAAGAAAAAAAAATAATAGCATGCATTTGAGCTGCAAGCTTTCTGTTCAGTGCAAAATTATTTTCAACATCCCAAGATAATTATTTCAGGCTTTGTTCTCCAGTGGGATATTTTGAGCAGTCAGAAATATCTCCCAAAAAAAAAAAAAAAAAATGAATGCCACAGCAGCCTTTTAGGAAAGTATACTTAATAATGCATAACATGTTCCGATGTCACAGCAAAGTGTGCGCTTGGCAGTGGAGGGTGATGTCTTGAGCGGAGGGGGGATTGTAGGGGAGGAGGTCTGTAACAACACAAGCCTTATAGGGGCTTTTGTGAGTGGAAATTGGGAAACAAACCCCTGAAGCTAAGCTGCATACCACAAATGGCATTGCTAGATTCGAGAGTCACCCTGTCAAGTGGCCTGAAAGAGCCACATGAACAGAAAGTGACAGAACTTGCCAAGGAGAAAGCAAGCGAGGGAGAAGTCAAGCCCGGCTTAGCAGCTGCGCTAAGGGACATCCCTTTCTTCCGAGGCCAGGGACCTGTCTACTGCAGACAATCAGATTGCATTATGGGATAGGAGGTCTGCCAGGTTCAGTAGCACTCATGGAGTGTAGACAAACCTGTGCTTTGATTTTGCCTTCTACTGACAGGCTAAGTCACATGCAGCCATCATCAAGCCTTCTGCTTGCATTTGCCACACATTATGATGAAAGAAAGATCTCGCATCTGAATATTAGAAGAGGTGACATGGAGGAGTGGATGGTTGTGCTGTGGATAAGTTTGGATTAGAGCAGAGATCATCAGACTCTGTGGGTGTATGTGTTGGGCTGTCATGTTTAGGGAAAACATACTCTCTGCTGCACTCAATGTTTATTTATGAGACCTGTCATATTGGCAGACTGTTTATGGTAGAATCACTGATCCCGTGCAGGCGTGCACTGAAATCCCAAGAGTGTAGATTTCATTGAGTGCTGCACCTACCTCTTTATCACAAGCTGAAACATGAATGACAGAGAAAGAAATGTGGTGACAGGAAAAAGGATTTTGGGATAGAAGGTGGAGGGTGGTTTATAAAATTTGATATTTAATCAAATTAAAAGTAGACATGGATCTGTTCTGGAAAGTCTAGTTTAGCAGAACTGATGTTTATGTGCACCTATGAGGTTTAGACATGAAGGTATGCTTCAATGGCTCAGAGAACAAGATCGAAGTGGACATCAAGAAAGGGAAGGATGTGCTTCACAGCATAAAATGGATGAGGAAATCTGAGCCGCTAGTCCTGTAGGTCATATGAAATCGGTGAACGATTTATCGGTTTTAATAAAATATTAACATGTGGCTTACTGGTAAAGCTCTCATTCTTAAATACGTAATCACCTGCATGAAAAGGGATGCATATTTGTCATGTGGTTTTTGGTTTGTTGACTGCAAGGATGCATTGTCCACCTGCAGTTGCCAAGCAAATTGATTTCTATCGGTGATGTGTAGAGAAATTAGATTTTGCTACTTTTTGAAAGAAATATATGTTTTTTATGTAATATAAAATGAATATAAGCATTCATTTTACAGCAACAAGATAAAAGGCTGCATATTTTTAAATATGTAAATAGTAAAAACAATTGTCTGAAAATGACAGTTGAACGTGATACAAAATAGATGTTAGATGAGGTGACCCACCTCAAATCACCCTGCTCTGTGTCAAAATGCATTCTGCACTCTGCACCAGCCACATCACCATAGGCAGCACAGAATAATTAAGAGGACTCATATATGGATCATGGATAGTGATAACAAGCGGGCTCACGTGATCTTTAATGTGCCCTAGACACTTATCCTCCCTGTATCTCTAATGGCTCATTACATTGTCCTCTTTTCCTCTCTCATCCCCTGTCTTTCTCTCTCCCTTCCCTTCCTCAGTGTCTCAGATAAAATTGTGTGCCCATCGAGAGCTGCATGCCAAAAGTTTGCCAATTTTTCCATTTTTTGTCCCCCACCCTCAACATTACAGCTGTTAAGTGGTTTGTCCCACCTACTCTTTCCCTCTCTCCTGCTGTCTCCTTCTTTCCCGCCCTGTCTCCTCACTTTGTCCTTGGTTAATCTGGCGGATCTAATCACACTCTCCATCCATAGTCTTGGATAATGGTCGTTGTTAGTGATGTGATGTGTTTTAATAGGAAATGTCCATGCCTTAAGATTCATAATAAACTGACCTTTTCCAATTGTACATGTATTCGTTTGGATTAATCCATAGGTTAAATCTTCAAGTTAAGTAGTGAAATAAATAGACTGAATTATTTTCTTTCTTTTTTTCCTCCCTAATGCATATTTTAAGGCATGGTTTTGGTCTGGTTTTCATTACAGCTAATGTGACTAATCTGTGCTTTTCAAAGTTTAAGTACATCTCTGATCCTAAAATATTTTCCTTAGTTCAGTTATGATGAACTCTTTCATTCACTGGCACCAAACACCCTTTTATTTAGGCAGCTTTGGTCAACAGTCAGAATGTGATTTCATGCTCCATGTTTTTCTAATTGGAGATTATGCTCCATTACAGACAACCCCACTTAACTCCCTGTTCTGTGATTTTACTGTGACAATGATTGTTCAAATTATCCTTTCTGCACTAGAATGTGCATGAGCTTTGCTCTGGTGAGAAAAGAGATCCCGTCTGAGGGTGGTCCACTTGCAAGACTGCGCTGTGATCTGACTCACCATTCCACCTCGTTTAGGGCTCACAAGGTTAATTGATCACTATGGGGCTGGTGACGGGATAAGAGTGGGGTCAGCATCTGTATTGACTGGACAGACTGATTAACAAGCTCTAAAATGCTCCTGGTCCCCGCTTTGAGAATGTATGGTAGGTCGTCGTCAATTATCCCCCTGCCAGCCTCCATCAGGGGGAACTGGCAACCTTTGCTCTCTCTTCATTTTGTAGCTGTGCTGTGCAGAAACTGTGTTTTTGCAAAACCCACGTGGATGACTCTAATTGCTCTGTAACGATTGCACTTAGCAGACAGCCAAAAGGTTACAAACTAATTGAATCTAAAAAACATTTCATATGGTATAAATGGTGACACATTGTGTGATGGGTATAATGATTGTCTGAAAAAAATAAATCCTTTGATGTTGACAATGAGCACATTTACGGATGGCAAAACTGTGATAACTATCAGAAATTGGTTCATTATGAAAACCTTTTTTTTAAGAGATCACATGCAAATCAATAAATTAAGTTTTTCATGGAAGACCATTCAAAAGTAACCTTATATTCTGACTTATATTCCCTTTTTTGCTATATCCCCAAAATTTCCCAAATTTGGAGGACAGAGCCATTGGAATGAAGGGGAATGCTAACAGATTTCAGGTTTCTTCATTTTAGTAAAGACTTCTTTGTTAGAAATCTGATGTAAATAGACATATACATTGAATAACCTAACAGTTTTTATATGCAAAGTATTTGTGAATAGCAAGCAGAAATATATATTTATCAATCAAGCATAAATCTAGGCTTTTATTAAATCTAATAAAACCTCGATCTGGTTTTCCATGTTAAAAGAACACCACTCAAGACATTTCGATTTCTTTAAACATTGTCAGCATAATCAGTCTATGCCATGCAATGTACTGTAGTATTAGGATCAAATACTGTAAAACAAAAAAAGTCTAAAAGACCTTAGACATGGATCCTTTTCTTGGTTCTCCTCCTTCTATGTAGTATTTATTTTGTATTTGGTTTTATTTAAGTGCATCATTTTACTGTTCTAAAGCACAACAGATAAAAGTAGAACTTTGTCGAAGTTGAGTTTTTTTCTGCAATTCCATTACTTGTTGCAGACCCCACACATACCTCAGAGAATGAGTGACTGGATGATTCTGGATGAACTCAGATGAAATATCTGTTTATTACAGTAGGATCATGAAGGCAAAAGCATTGTGGGACCATAAGAATCCATAAATTATTTAATCTTTATCTAAAAACCATTCTTCACCTCCACTAAAATATATATATAAAAAAATATATCTACTACTGCAAAGTTATTACTCACTTTCTGACATAAAAATTATTGGTTCAACCTAATAGGGCTGTTTTCAAGTTCAGATCAACTCTGCTTCTACTGTGTGTGTAAACAATCAGTAACGCATCAGTGGTGGTGGTTTCAATGTGCAATGCATAGTGTGAAATATTTAGACTGTGAGCTAGTTTTCATAAAAAAAAACATTTAATGTTGTATGTTTCACATTATTATCTCCTTACAGAAGCAGTTTACAGGCTTCCTTTAGGGGCACCGAAGTGACTTCAGCTTGCTGCTGAGCAGCAGAAAACATGTTTCTATAGTAACTTTTGTTAGAGTAACCTCGTGATTTTGCCTCCTTTTCACAATTTCATCAATTCCTATACAAAAGGCATCCAAGCAATCATCAGCTTTGCACTTATTCTCTGAATTCTGACCTGAACCCTCTACATCCTGTAATTTCATTTAGTGATACACAGCTGTCGGTCTATATTCAGTATCAAAAGAGTGTTTTGAGTGTAGCTACAGTGGAAGAGAACGGGTCTGCAGGGGATTATGGGTAATGCCATGAGTGAATGCATGAAAGCTCTCAAGATCACGTTTTCTTTGATGGCCTTTTAGATATCTGATATTTCTCATGATGCACAGCAGACACCTGACTGGCACCACCTCATAGGAGTTGGAGCGCTAATTTCTCCTTGCTGTCAAACTCTATCCCGTAAATGATATTCACCATCACCTCTCTCATTTTTCTGTGCAGAGTGCAGATGCCAAGCTGCAATAAAGGATGATTGACAGAAGGCAAAGCTGAGACGGCTGTCAGTCAACATCCAGCCAGAGAGTCGATTCATCAGAGTTTCAGAAGCCTTGCTTTCTCTCCAGCCCGACCAATCACTTCGTCTTCTCTGCTTTCACTTCTCTTATCTTTGCTGGCACCCTGACCCTGCCCCTTCCCAGCGGACACAATAAAGACCAGAAGTGGAGACAGAAGCATCGGGCTTGAAGACCTGACAGTGACCAAAGGGAAGCTGGTATGCTGCTGCACCTCTTCTGTCCCGTGTTCAGCAAAAGGATTATTTTGTGAACCAGACCCAGATCTTCCCCACTATTCCCACTTCCTCTATCTCTCCTTCTCTCGTGCATCTTTGAGAAGAAGGGCGCAGACGGATACTTTACATCACAGTGAATAGTCTATTGGAGGGGCGGCCCGAATAAAGGAAGCAGCCATGCGTTTCCCACTGCTCTTGACACTGCAGGCATCATGGCTGACTGTTTGTCAGGCCACGCAGCACTATCCCACAACATGGGGACACTATGACTTGTGCAAGTCAGAAGGCTACACGGACGAAGGCCCAACCTGGTATTACATGGCCTGTCAGCCGGAAGCCGCGGATATGACCAAGTACCTAAAAGTGTTTCTTGACCCACCCAACATCACCTGTGGAGACCCACCCGAGACCTACTGCACTCTGGTGAGTGAATGAATCATATGATTTCATCTACAGTGTATTTACTTCTTTTTGTGGCTTCATCTCATTTTGTATCATTTAATCATTAATGTGGTTCACATGTGATATGCATATATATTCATGGTGCCACATACAGACTATAACTAAGGTTAAACAGTTTTGAGGATGTGGGATGGATCTGCATATTCTACAACCAGTAGGAACAGAGATGCTCACAAATACCTGACAAAGTAGATTACATTCATTTAGGCCATGAGAACTGCTAATAAAGACTAAAGAGTAGTACAGATGAAACCTCAGTTAACATCACATTTGTGTCAGTGTAAGGTGTCCACTTCCTGTGCCGGGTCATTGACTGTTTCAATTTATATGGTTTATTATCTTGTTTCATTTTTGGTGGAAGCCTTCATTAGGTCTTTGTGGAGAAAATGCTGTCTGTTATTAGCATTGAAAATGAGAATTAGAGAGAAGAGAGAGAGAGAGAGAGAGAGAGAGAGAGAGGGAGAGAGAGAGGGAGAGATTGATGAAAGAGGCACTTAAAAAATATGTCACTCTTTGAGGAGGTGAGCTGTATGTCTTTTATGGGCAAGTCTAAAGTGTTTAATTAGAAAAATGTAATTTGTACATTTACACACTGTTCTTTGAAAGTCACACCTGGCCTGCACTCTTAGAAATTAGTTAATGGTTATCAGTGTTATTTGTGCTTGTGTGTGTGTTTTCGAAGACTCAATGCCTAACATCTGAAGTTCTACTACAGGTTCAGAGAGTGAGTCAGAGGCTGTTTACAGTATTTAAGAGGTGAAAATAATGAGTGGAGTGGGACAGTTCAATGAGAGTCCGCTGAGTGACAGAGGACCTAATATCTGGTGTGCAGGGAGTAAAAAGTGAATTATTCAATATGTTTTGTCGCTAATGTGTTTTATTCATAGGATACATTATTCAGAGCCATATCTGGGAGGCACTTTTGAAAATGCTGACTCTCTCTGATAGATTCTCAAGGTTAGAGCAAGGGCTGTTATCCATTTTGGAGGGTCACTGTCACAATATAGCTCTGCTCTCTGGTTTCCAAAGGGCCCATAGTAAAAAAAAATTACACATAATTTCACCCCAGGACACCACTCAGTTATTATTGCAATAACAGGTGACTGACAAAAAGCATGCACTGTGGTCATGTCTGCCTTCGTTCCTGGCCCCAATGTTACTTATACTTATAAAATGTCTGTGGCAGTTATAAAAGAAATATAGTTCCTAGTTGCAACAAACCTGATTTAACAGTTGAGTAGGCTAGGCCAAGTATAAAATATTTATTGTAAAACATTTCTTGTATTGCTAGGTGATCAGGCCCCCTTGTTGTTAAGCAACGTAAATTGCAAGTGTCCAACCACTCGTTTTCTACCAGTGCATCAAGACCGATCAATTTCTGTGCTGTTAGCCATAAATTGGCAGCAGGCATTACATAGATATACTGATTATGCCAATAACAATTTTTATGATGTCTGTAATCATTCTTTTATTTCCGGCTATTGCCATTAGTGTTCTTTATACAAGAGCTCAATCCTTCCGTAATTGATTTCTACTCAGGCTGGCCATGGGCTTCTCTCTCCCTCCCTCTCTGAGGCTGCTGGGCTGTTTCCTCTGATTAGACCTGTAACAGCCATCGCAGGCAGACAGTGAACCCGCTCCAGGCTGGAGAAAACCAAGCACTGGAGAGACCGATGCTTTACCCTGCAATCTGAAGTGTAGGAAGTTGGAAAGATCCATTTGTGAAAAGCTTTTATACTGCCATGGGTGATGACCTTCTCTGTGGCAAAAACTTGACCCTCGTGCCCTATACCACATAATAACACCTGCTCAGACGCTCTTCAAGTGGAACCTGTGATGTAGGCAGTGCTGTTTGTCTCTGAATGTTTGTGTACTTTTGTTGTGGAAAATTGTGGAATTAATGCCAAAGACTTCTAGATTTTGATAACATGTCATTGCAGTCAGTTGAGGATGTATACTTTATCACACTTTGTGCACACTAACTAGTGGGGAAGTAGTCAGCCCCGCTTCTCTATTTACACCAGAACACCTCAAACTTGCTCACAATTTTTTATGTCTTATTGTCTGTCTCAACATCCAAACTTTTAAAGGAAATGTCTCTAACATTTAAATGCTCACCACCTCAAGCTTTTGGCCCTTTGAGTGATTACAAAAATTTGCCCTTGTATTTAACCTCTGGAAATTCTCTCATGTTACACTTCTGCTCACGTCTTTACTCTGTCTGCCAGTAATTGCTAGAATAAATTTAAGACCTAAAATGCTGCTTTGGTCTGTGCCACCACTATCTTTAGACTTTAATCAAACGGCTCCAACCTGGTCACTGCTATCAGCCATTTCTGTCACCATGTTTCCCAATCTCTCCATGTTCACACTCATCATGCTCTAATTTTTTTCCCACGCTCGATATTCGATTTGAACTCTCTAACTATCAGTACAGCCAGTTTCAGTAAAAAAAAAAAAAAAAAAAAATTGCAATGGTTTTCATATTTACAGTTAGATGTAATTCAGAAAGCCTGTCCATCAATCATGTGTCTTGGCACAATTCAGAGAGACACTCCTAACTAATGCAACAGCCTCAGAAGACCTCTCCTTTCATCATGTGATATTATACATCCTAGAATGAAGAACTGAATGACTGAGAGCTGTTTCTAATAAGGATAATGAAACAATTACAAAGTAAAAAAAAATAAAACAAGATAGTGGTTAAAAAATCATACTGGCTTTCAGCTGAAGATTGTCCCATTGCAGCATTACTCAAGCTTTCATTTATTCTATAAAGTGACACCGCTTTATTTATGTTTTGATATATAATTCTGACCTTTTCCTGCATATTTCTGAGTGATATTGCAGAGCTCAGGGAATGATGGAAGACATTTTGCAGGGCTTCAGACTACAACCAAACAGTCGCATTTTGCGACCATTTTTCCTGCTGGTGAGACTGATTATTATTATTTTTTTTTTTTTTTGAGGTCGCACTGGTGCGACTGCAAAATGTTAATATAATTGTATTTAAAATGAATGCACAGGCGATTGTGTTAAAGGCACATCCAGTCAGTCTCTGTTTTCGCTTCCCCTCCCCCACTATTCTATCATCTTCTCAGGTTTATCCGCTCCACGTCAGCATGAGCGTGAAGGTGCGCTCAGCAAAAATGCCGCAATTGTTGAGGAAACATGGATGGTTTTCAAGCTAAAGTAAAGTAAAAGACCGCTTCTTAAACCAGAGAAGGTGACCATGTTGGTATTCTTGTGGGGAAAAAAACATGCAATCACCATCACCGACAGAAAGTTTAGTTTTACTTTTATTTTTGTTTTCATTTTAAAAATCTGGTTATTTTAGTGTAATGTGATTTTACATCACAATACAATAATTTTATCATTATAATTTTATCAACAATAATTTTATCGTGCATTAACACAGTTTTTTAGTAATTTTAAAGTCCGTTGCTCACTGGCTCTGAATACACATACAGAAAACCATGTCAGGTCACAGGAATGGGTGGGATGTTGATCAGTACTGGTTTGGGATGGGTGTCAACATGCATCAACATTCACAAACCACTGTTCACTGTTATTTTTAGCAGAAAAGAACGCAGCAAGCTCGTAATCACTACTTCATTTGTGGGAAATAGGAAGTTTCTAATAGCATGTGAAGACAGTAGAGAAGCGCTTTCGCTTAGCCCAGTAGAGTGCATCGTTTTGTTAACTTTGTGGTTTATTATTTTGAGTCGTTTGGGACGCGGTTACACATGGTCCTCTCACAATATATTGCTCTACAAGTCTATTATTTTTGCCACTTAGAAATGTACATGCAGTCATGCAGCACGTATCAGAAGTTCTGTGCTCAGGCGCGGTTAGCGTTCACACTCACTGATTTATATATAACTGAACCGCGCTCTGGCCCACTTCTTCCAACTGAGCATGGCACGGAGCGATCACACTACTCAAACGAATGCTTTGAGGGTCAAACGTGCTCGGGCATGGTTCAAATGCCTAATGTGAGTACACACTTATTCTCCCACATGCCGCACACATGCCGCACACATGAGTCTCTACTCGCCACACACCCATCAAGTGTTGTCCCACGCCGCACTCTGTTGTGTTGGGTCCCACAATTGTGCAGGTCTCTACTCGGAAGGTGCCTGTTTTATGTTATGATCGAGGCTCTGGACTCTGAGCATAACTTTTTTCTATAACAAACTATAAAATATTTTCTATAAAAACGTTAATGCCCTGGCAGTGGCAAATAACTTTGGTTTTATATTTAATTTGATTACATTAATGTTATAAGTTTACACCTTATAAAACCAAATAAACCAAATATTATTGCACTTTTGTTCATATAGCAGTACTTTTAAATGAAAAAAGTGCACAATACACTACTTTTGAATTCATTATCGAATTTTGTGCATAAAATCATGCGATCAAAAGCAGTAAAAATTTTAACCGTTGCCCAGCATTAGTTGTTTTATTTGATTCCTCAGTGTTTGCTAAACGTTCTGTAATTTATTAGTCAAACCACATCTTTTTCGTTTTTGTTAATAAATGTTTTGTAAGCTAGTTTGTCAATGTATCTTACTGTTTTGTTGTTGTGCTTTCTAATTAAGAATAACAATGAATCCATCTTTTGTTTTAGTCTTAAAAAGTGAAAGGTGGGTAGATATACATAAGCAAAACAGACAATTATCTTTTCTTGTAAAACGTGACGACAAGATCGCAAATTATAAAGTGAAAGCACCCGAAACCCGGCTTATAACATAGCAAAAGAGGAACTCCTGTCCCCAAATCATGCGTTCGTGGGACCAACTGAGAAAGTTAATTGCAAAAGAGCAACCAGTGGGAAGAATGAGTCTGGAGCCCTGTTTTGGTTCATCAGCCTTCTTTTAGAGCAGTGCCATTCCTCAAGTGGCTTAGCATTGACATTTCAGTGAGATTTGAGTGTGCTGTCAGCTACAGTATGCCTCCTCTCATATTTAAATGTGCGTCTCAATGAAAGCCGAGGGGAAAAGGCTCCTGCCAATGCAGTGTAGTCTCAGACAAATGGTGACATTTGACTTTAATCAAATAGATTATTCATGCCGAATTCATGCTGAAAGATTGCACAAAGCAGCTTTTCAAAAGTGCTGACTTTCATGAATGGACCGAGGCAAATATTTGCATTTTAACACTATTGAAAAACTAATTACTTTGCAATAGAGCTGTTAAACATCTGAGTAGTTGTGCCACATGATTGATGTATTTTATTTGTTTTTGTCCGAGTTGTAGAGCTGATAGAAATCAAAAGCTGCTGTAATGGCTGACTGTAGTGGCTGCTTGGTATCAGAGCTTAACACTCAAAAAGTGAACAAATCAGATGGAATTATCTTAATCAGGCGTTAGAACAACCCTCTAGAACAAAAATGTAAAGCCCAGTTCAGACTACATGATTTTTTTGTTGGTTACATCAATCAAACAGTGTTTTTTTGCCATGTTTTATTATCAGAAAAGCCCAAAAAACTGTCAAAGAGTACTGAGGTAAAATAGTTATTATTTGAGCTTTTCTCTCTGTCGCGGTAGTCCCTCGAGGAAACATCATAAATGCAGGAGTATTATTGCCATAGCTCCATGAACATTTTCTCCATTGTAAAATTCCACTTAGCAAGACCGATAACATTGTCTCTCTTTGGTTTTGGCATGTTTGAAAGTATGTACAAAGGCGCTTCTCTGCTCCTATTTGCCATGTCACAGATGTGAGGAAACTAGTCGTGGATGATGGAAAAAAATATTAAACAACTAGTCTTTCTGTGGTAACGTCGTGAAGCATTGGAGACGTGGTATCGGTTGTCACCCACTATGACACACTACACAAGATGAAGCGATTGAATCTTGCGTCCTGATACAAATTTTTGTTTATGAATCCCCACGACACCCTACGTCAAGCAGATTTTGCCAAAATCAGGCTTAAATTGTGTAGTATGAACCGGGCATAAGACATAGAGCATGTATGACATTGAAAGAATGCTTTGAAACTTCAGCTCTTTGAAAGTCAAGCAGAAACATATTTCTTTTACATTTATATTTACATTCTACACCATTTTCTTGATTTTAGACTTTTGTCTAGTCTAAAAGCACTATAAGAGTTGAATAATAGCTGTCCATGTCTGTACACTGTCAACTGTTTTGTGGCTTGGCATTATAAATGAAAACAGCTGGATTCAAATTGTACTGAAGGGTCTCCCTCGATGTGGGGCATCAAGCAAGGCACTTAACCTCTGCTTGCTCCATGGGGCCTGCAGAATGACTGTATGCTTGTGTGTTCAGACCCATCCCGTTGCCTGTCACAGAAAAGAGAAGGGCCATAAAAATTCTCAGATTTTATGTTAGAAAATAGATCACAGGGAAACTCACAATCAAGGCTGAAGTGTGGAAATTGCACGTTTGGTCTTCTAAAAGCTGTTGCAACAAAAATATACTTTAAGATGGACATAGTAAATTGTATTATGCTTTATTAGATGAAAAATAAGTAGAATGGAGAGGACAACAGAACCAGCCATTGGAAAGTTCCCATTATATTATACAATAAAGTCCCATACATCACACATAAATACACACAGATAGTGTACAATCTTATCCTTCTCTTGTAAAGGTTGGAGAAAGTACAGGCGGCTTAAGTTAAAATGACATTAACATAGACATTTATCCTGACATTTACCCTCACAGAATTGCATAAAAAACATAACAAGTGAATGCGACTCAACTTGGAAATCATAACCTTACATTAACCCCAAAATTTCTGAGTCACCATCAAAGTGTACATTAGAATATTGGAAAATCATTTTGTCTGCTCTGTAATTTGCTCTGTGAATATGTCCAACTGGAGCTCTTGGCCTGTAGATAATGAGAGCACCGTCATTTAGCTTATAGTTTCTATGACATAGGGAATTTTCTTTAATGTATTCCATTTGACTAAGGGCTTCTTTTCTCTCTCCCTTTCTAAGATGAGGCTAAATCCCCTCTCCTGGTAATGGGGCTTTTGTTGGTTTCCACAGTTCATCACGCATGGAAAATTCTCAGCTCAAACCTTCTCTGAGGATGGCTTCTAAGAATAGTCAGAATTCTGTAGTAGCCTATCTGAAACGGGGCCCTGGGATCCATTTACTTTTAATTGCTGTCTCTGCCTTTAGGCTACAGATCTTCCCTCTCTCCATCTTTCTTTCTTTCTTTCTTTCTTTCTTTCTTTCTTTCTTTCTTTCTTTCTTTCTTTCTTTCTTTCTTTCTTTCTTTCTTTCTTTCTTTCTTTCTTTCTTTCTTTCTTTCTCACATCCATTCTACCTTCCTGTGTTTGTTGTTGTTTTTGTCTCACTCTCTGTGTTACTAGCACCATTATGCTTGTGTTGGCTGTGCAGACATGGTGACTTTCACAATCTGTTTGGCATTCGAAAGCGTAAAAGGCTGCGAAATGGAAATGATTCAATAAGCGCCAGATAATAAACTACAATCTACTCACACATTGAACATAGACTCATGGATCACACACTCACTAACTGCTAAGACATCTATAATAATTTACCCACTTGAATGAAACATCATGTGTGCAGTACAAGGACATAGATTGCTTTTTCACTGCTGAATTAGATCCATGAAGGCCGGTATAATTTACAGGACCAGATCCACTGTTCCAGCCACATTAAATGCCTGTTGTGCATGCGTAAAGGGACAGAGAGATGAACAAGTATGTGTGGTTTCTAGATGTCAAAGCCAAGCCATTTACTAATTGGAGACAGATAGAAAGAGTAAAGGAAGGACCTTATTGATAAATAAATTGATCTCCTTAAATGGGCATTGGACCACAAACGGCTACATTTCTTGACTGAGGTGGAAGGGATTTATTGAAAAAGAAGAAAAAAAAGAAACTTCACAAACACACAATTCAATCCATCTCTCTCGTTTTCTCTCTTTTTCAGAATGGTCAGTGGAGGATGGATTAATAGGGCTATTCATTTTCAAGGAGAGGAAAGAAAACGAAAAAGCTGTCTTTTCAAGGGATAGCAGGCGATGAGAAAAGGGCTGAGAAGGCTCTTTGCAGGCCTCGAGGGCTGGATCTCTCTGTCTGAGAGCCATGTGAAGACAGAAAGAAAGAGAGAGAATCTGGCTGTCTTCACTGGCCCCCAGACAGAGTGCCTCAACTGACTGCCAGTTCAAAAATGCAATGATCTGTTACGTCTGTCCCAGGCAGAGCCGAGAAGATTCAAAATCAATAACAATGCAATCAGAACTGAGAATCAAATGCTAAATATTTCCCTAGACATTTGCTGCAGAATGACATTTGCTTTTTTGATGAATTGCTAATGTGCTTCTGAGCTTATTGCTAGTAGCCTACGGTCGACAATCAGGTGTAACACTGCCTCTGCAGAAGAGCACAAAATTGCATACAAATATTTGTGACACTTGCTTTATTTTATTCACTTAATGGATGTGTTCTAGAAGTTAAAAAAAAACATCCAGAAGAACATTTCTGACATTTCTGATATATTTCAAATGGTTATTTCTTTTAATTTTGATGATTATAACTGGCAACTAAGGAAAAACCCAAATTCAGTATCTCAGAAAATTAAAATATTGTGAAAAGGTTCAATATTGAAGACACCTGGTGCCACACTCTAATCAGCTAATTAACTCAAAACACCTGCAAAGGCCTTTAGATGGTCTCTCAGTCTAGTTATGTAGGCCACACAATCATGGGGAAGACTGCTGACTTGACAGTTGTCCAAAAGACGACCATTGACACCTTGCACAAGGAGGGCAAGACACAAAAGGTCATTGCAAAAGAGGTTAGCTGTTCACAGAGCTCTGTATCCAAGCACATTAATATAGTGGTGAAAGAAAGGAAAAGATGTGGTAGAAGAAAAGTGTACAAGCAATAGGGATAACCGCACCCTGGAGAGGATTGTGAAACAAAACCCATTCAAAAATGTGGGGGAGATTCACAAAGAGTGGACTGCAGCTGGAGTCAGTGCTTCAAGAACCACTACGCACAGACGTATGTGTCAAGCCACTCTTGAACAACAGACAGCGTCAGAAACGTCTCGCCTGGGCTAAAGACAAAAAGGACTGGACTGCTGCTGAGTGGTCCAAAGTTATGTTCTCTGATGAAAGTAAATTTTGCATTTCCTTTTGAAATCAGGGTCCCAGAGTCTGGAGGAAGAGAGGAGAGGCACACAATCCACGTTGCTTGAGGTCCAGTGTAAAGTTTCCACAGTCAGTGATGGTTTGGGGTGCCATGTCATCTGCTGGTGTTGGTCCACTGTGTTTTCTGAGGTCCAAGGTTAACGCAGCCGTATACCAGGAAGTATACCTGCTGCTGACCAACTTTATGGAGATGCAGATTTAATTTTTCAAAAGGACTTGGCACCTGCAGACAGTGCCAAAACTACCAGTACCTGGTTTAAGGACCATGGTATTCCCGTTCTTAATTGGCCAGCAAACCCGCCTAACCTTAACCACATAGAAAATCTATGGGGTATTGTGAAGAGGAAGATGCGATATGTCAGACCCAAGAATGCAGAAGAGCTGAAGGCCACTATCAGAGCAACTTGGGCTCTCATAACATCTGAGCAGTGCCACAGACTGATCGACTCCATGCCACACTGCATTGCTGTTGGTCAGCAGCAGGTATACTTCCTGGTATACGGCTGAGTTGACCTTGGACCTCAGAAAACACAGTGGACCAACACCAGCAGTTGACATGGCACCCCAAACCATCACTGACTGTGGAAACTTTACACTGGAACTCAAGCAACGTGGAATGTGTGCCTCTTCTCTGTTCCTCCAGACTCTGGGACCCTGATTTCAAAAGGAAATGCAGAATTTACTTTCATCAGAGAACATAACTTTGGACCACTCAGCAGAAGTCCAGTCCTTTTTGTCTTTAGCCCAGGCGAGACATCATACTTTTCATGTTCATACGTTTCAGTTGGCCAAGATTTCTAAAAATCCTTTCTTTGTATTGGTCTTAAGTAATATTCTAATTTACTGAGAAACTGAATTTGGGATTTTCCTTAGTTGTCTATATATATGCAGGTGCTTAGTTATATGACCAGCACCTGCATATAGACATATATAATATATATATATATATATATATATATATTAATATATATATACAACACAGTGTTTCCTCTAGGATTTTTTCCAGGTGTGGTGGCAGGACTGTTTACCATGGACCACACCCCCTTTCCCCTGGTGGTTAAACCTCCCCTCCTCCCAACAAACTCAGAATTGAGTTTTTTTAACTTAAAAAGTTATAAAATAAAAACAAATAGCCTAAGTAAATGACAATCAATATTTTTATTTAATAAGTACAAATAGCCTAAGTAAATGACAATCAATAGCACAAAAATGAACTATAATGTATATTATATTTATTATTATGACATCATGTTTTATTATAAATTCTTGTTTATTTTTAACAACCCTTTTAAAGAATAATTGAATATTTTTTATTTGAAGGTACAAAGTCAATCACAAAAAAAAAAAAAACCAGAGCACTAAAATCAAGCAACAAGGCACTTAATTTAATCAGTTATATATTCATATTGAAGTGTCATTTAAGTGCATTGCAACATCTAGACTAGTCCACGTTCAGCTAAATAACACATATTCAAAAATCAAATAACAAAACAAACCAATAAAACATTTAATTCATGGGAATGAACACAGAAATAAGCCTCATTATTAGTGTATGATGGTCACAGCCTCAGATTTTTTAGCTTCAGACTTTGATTCCATCCAGTCGCAGGAGATCAAACATGTTTGATAATATCAGCTGATTTTAAAACGCATTGTTTTCATTTGTCATGCGTCTCCTAGCAACAATGCACACATTTCTGTGTGAGTTTATTGTGATCGAAAGTAATTTAAAGTCCTCAGTCCTCAGTGATCCTCAGTTGTTTAATGTATGATACTTAGTTTTCCTTTGTGTCTATTTACAAAGTTGGTAAGTGTATGATGCCTGGTGTTAAAAAAAAAATCTGTTCAAATATTAAATGTTGTGTAGTGTATTCCAACCCTTAGTTGCTTTTTTTTTCTGGACAGAAACGACAGGTTTCTGTTGGCTACTTCTTTGTACAGACTTTGTACATGCCTATTTCATTTTTTGGGCATAAACTATAGTTATGTCTAGATTTTGTCACCTTAAAGCTGTTAAAATAAGTTTTATAAATATTTTATAAAAATATTTTAATAACCATTTTATAAAGATTATCTTAAGTGACAGCCATCAGTTTATATATAAAGTCTGTTTATGAAGCATTTTCATAGACGTTCAATGTGGAAGAGCTTAAAGAGGGCACACTGAGATTAATTGTAGCAGCAATCATTTTTAATAAATCGTGTGTAATATTTATTAAAATGACAGAAGTCAAGGTCACGTATTAAGTTCATACATATTTTAATATGAACAACTATTATTAACAATATCTATGAAATTATACTTTTTCTTATTGATATCACACTGAAGCTGTGTGATTTAGCCAAGTAAGACATGTTCCTGGATCATTATTGTCCAGAAATATAGACTTAACCTAATCCTTACCCCTAAACCTAACCCTACCCATAATTTATTCCTAAAAGCAGTGTGAAATGATAGCTGATTAACAAGGGTGTAAAAGCACCTAACCCTGACTGTAAGCCTAAAACAGATATTTCCTGAAAAGTTATATCTTAATTCTGATTGGTTGATTGGAATGTTGTTCCAGGATCAACAAGGATGTTGATCCAGGAACATGTTGTACTTGGTGAAATCACGCTCGCCGTGATGTTCATAGTAGTGCACCCTTTAAGCTCACCTTACAATAATATGAAATCTTTAAAAATAACAGCAGTGTAAAACCACAGACCAGCCATAAACATTTATAATACTGTGGATTTAAAAATACAAGCCAGTAATGCCTGTGAAGTAATATATTAGTGTAGCACACAATTTTATACAGCTAGTCAGCTAACCGTGTTCTGTAGCATCTGCGCCATTTTGCTAAAACTATCTTTTGGATCTAACTGTAGCTAATTATTTCCCACATCCAAGTTCCAGTTTATAATATGCAAAAGTCTGAACATTCATCTCTTAATTTTACATTAAGTAGTGAAACGTACCCAAAATAAAGGCTTAAACATCTAAAAAATTAACATTTTGCTTTCAAAATGGCCCCCAGACAGTGTGAACACATTGAGACCCATATCTCAATGTGCAATGGTCTGATTGACTTAAATTATAGGAGGTATATAGTAACAAACATATCAATTGGTTAAGACATCAAGTAGGATAATATATTTTTTTCTTTTTATAATCTGAGCTCAAAAATGGAAGTGTGCTTAAAGGGTACATGAGCTTAATAGGTACTTTACTACCTGAGCACTAGAAAAATACAATAAGAATTTTTTTTTAATAGTAAAAAGAAAAAAAAAGAAGAGAGAAAAAAATAGAGTTGTATGTCAAGTACTTACTCTGATTGCCAGACATACAGCATTCACACTGATAGCTGGTCATACAGCCAGAAATCACACACTGATGTGCGGTCATACAGATGGTAAACATGCAGATACAGCCACATTCCCCACAAAACACACAAATTTTTTTGATGTGTTGTATTTGTTAAAAGGGAACACATATGTTTGTTGTTGAATAGGGTAGATAAGTTACGCCCCCAGCAGATGACAGGTGCGTCACAGCGTGCATCACGAGCCGTCACAAGAGAGCACCAGAATTCAAATAAACAAGATTCCGCGTATCTTTGACTTTTTTTAATGGATAGTCTCATTCTGTTTATGTCACTGTATGCTACAAATCCATGTTGTTTTTTACTACCAAGTGTTTTGGGTGTAAGAGGAGCAAACAACAGACAAAGTGGGTGTGGTGTCAGGCCTCGGAGAGGCTTTTATTTAACAGAAAATGAAACATAAATTGTCCAAAACGGGAATAAAGTGTCCAAGGGGAAATAGTGTTCAAAATAAACAGGAAATCTACTGTCCTCGTTGTGCCGGGGAATTGTGAAGGAAGGGCAGTGTTCAGGAAGGAGGGGTCCAGGTAGGAGGCGTTGTCCAGCGGCTGAATGCGCTCCCCTCTCTGGTCCGGGGAGCGAGGGGCGGCGGCTTCATCACAGCAGCTCATCTTCCCTGGCCTGTGGCACTAGAGGGGAGTAACGGCCCGGCATCCTGGCCCATTGACCACATCACGGGTGCGGTTCCATTCTGGACAGCAGGTCTGGCAGCTTGTGTCTCTGGTAGCACAGGAGTCCCTCTACGCTCCGTACAGCAGGCGATTTATCAGAGTGTGTGTATGATATATATATATATGTATATATATATATATATATAGTTTCTGTCAATAATATATTTTTAAAATATCAATATTATTGTTAATAGCAATTTTCACGAATAGTCAGTTTCAGTCTTTCTTTAATTAACTCATACACACTTTTTGATATAAATAAGTATTTACTGAGACCAAGTGTAGGAGAGGCCCAAGAGCTTTCATTTAATTAGTGAGTTACAGTTTCGTGGGAGGGCGATGAAAGGAAGAGAAATGGACGTGACACTGAGCAGTCACAGAAGTGCTGTCTGTAGTGAGATTGTTAGCTCTTTATTGCTGCTCTCCAATCTGTAAATTGAGTCTGTTGGTGGATGGACTGCAGTGTCTGCAAGTCTGTGTCCCGCAGGCAGCAGCCAGCAGCCAGCAGCCAGCACATGTCTGGCATTTAAACCTCTCCATTTCCACTCCCCTCTGTTTAGAATGACATTTTTTTCTCTCAAACTCCTCCCCTCTGCCCTACCTAATATTCTTTTTATTTTTCTGGAAAAAAGACCACAATCCACACTCTAGGAGCATGTAATTTTTTTTTTTTCAGCCCTGAAAATCTGTTTGAATAGTTTTATATGGTTTATTGTATGAAAAAGTTTTCATACCTGTTTTCAAAGCCTGTGGTTGTGACCCGCCTTTCCTTCACCTACTTTCTTGTCTTAACCACAAACTACATAGCTAGTCTAACGCAGCATTGCCTTTTATTATATGCTCTTTTTTTTTCATTTTAATTATCTCACAGAAGAAACTGAGGGCATTATTCATCATTTTTAGTGGCTATCCACATATATTCTTCAGGGACATGTATCTTTGTCCATAGTTAGGGAAGACGACGTAAAGTGTAACTTCTGTGGGTCATCGTTTTCAAAAGCCTTGGCTTAAAATGTGTTACGTATCCTCATGCTGCACATTAGAGAATAGAAATGAAGTGATTTAGTGGCACACATTGAGCCTAAGATGTTGCTCTGGGAGAAACGGCTCATCTCGGGGCGTGTTAAGGGGCTCTTTAATGGTGTTTAATGTGTTCATTCTCTCCCTCCTCACCAAACTTCATAGCTCAAAATGACAGCCGCCACACTACAGGCTATTTTCTCTGATGTATGCTGGAATTTGTAGAAATCTCATTAGGATCTTTTCTCATAGCTCCTATTGTTTCAAGCTGCTCCTTCACAGTGAAGCATCCTGAGAGATAGAAGAACAAAACATGCATGAGGAAAAACTTGTGAGAATGTAAATCCGTATTGAGTACTGACTTAGAACAAAAACACCAATCGGAATCATCTTCCCTTATCCAGAAAAATGATTACAAATGGCAGATTTTTTTTTAAATTCATGTTCACATTTTAATCCCAAATCACATGCAGCAAGTGATAATTTTGGCACTTTTGTTTTTATTTAATAACTCATATGGCCAGTGAATATGACCTCAGAGAATATGAACAGTAAAGACAGCAGCTTGAAAACCACAGTTCAGCATTTACAGTATCTGACACAATATGTCTGGACCCTGCGGTGTTCTCCGCTCATTAGGCGGTTTGGTGGTGACAACAGGGTCCTTCGTGTCAACAGTTGTAAAATCCCTCTATTCATCATGCAAATAATTTTGTATTCATTTTCGATTTAGCTTAGAAACGCCTCAGCAATTTGTTTTATTCCCTCTTGAGCAAATTACACCCTGCTAATAAACCTAATTACTCCTCCTAATGTATTTCCCCTCAAACATTTCCTCCAGAGTGAGCCATGAGTGCAGGGCCTATTATGGTTGCTTAAAGTTGTCAGTACAGTTTACACTTAACTATGATCAGTATAATTTAAAAAGCTTTACGGCTCATATTCTTTCAATTGGCAAACAAGGTTAAGCTACAAAACCAAGTTTAAATGATTCTCTGTATGAACTTTGTAATAGCCTTTTGACAGTTAATAGCACTTTTGCTTGGATCAGTGTTATCAGAGCATGCTTTTCTCTGCTGCTGAGAGCAAACCTATTTAGAACATCATAGTATGTGAGTGCTAAAGATCTCTAGCAGTGCTTTACACTGGCACTGAATTCGACTAATGCTTTTGAACTCTGTTCTGCTTTCAGAGAATGCATGAAAGCAGAGGTGTGTGCCAGCATGCCATGTGTCACGGCGTCAGGGTTTATTCTGCTCATAGATAAAAACACAGCATAAGCCGCTCTTCTCCCCAGTCGACAGGCCTTTTTTCAGCAGTTTTATCTATATAAAGTTTTTTTTGAGGTGTGTGTATTTTTTTAATGTGGGTTTTTGGGGGTATGGGTGTGTTTTGTGATTTTATTTTTTTGTGTAATCTTTTCAATAAAGTGATTGCTTTTAGGTCATGCTCAGCATAGCTGTCAGTTTGATAACTTTTTGCCAAATCGTCTCTACATTAATTTGAGTTAATTTAATTGTAACTTAATTTTAGAATGCATTTTATTTTATGCAGATTTGCATGATTCATTTGCTATAAACCTTTCCATTCTCATTTGGCTGATCTTTTGATGTTTATGTGGTTTTAGGATTAGGGTTTGAGGGTTTAAACCCAAAATGTTGAGAATATATTATCTTTGTATGACCATCACTTTGCTTGTGTTGCTTATCTAGGCTTAAAGTGGAGCAGGAATAGCTTTGCTGTTGATACTGGGAATCAGGTGATTTCACAGGGGGATTCACCTCTACATTCAACATTCCTTCAAGTGTGACTGATTCAAATCCGGCAGAGGAAACATAAAAGCTGAGGGTTCATGGATCAAGGTGTGTGACTGCATTCAGGTTGAAGTAGCCTTCTTAGCATGCAGTGGTGATATGCAGTCTGGCATCTGTCTGGGTGACTGGCTTAGTGCTGCATTTTGGAAGTCCAAGTTAGGTTAGATGTACACCAAAGACAGCACAAGCAAAGCCTTTACAATCCCATTCCAGTCTTCTTCTGAACACTGTTCTGCCTGCCTTACTTTTTGAAATCTTTCCCATGGTGGCAATTTTACCAACTGTTCCTCAGCTTCTAATGAGCATATGGAACAGAAAAGAGCAAAAATGATGACAAAGAAATCAATAGATACAGCCTTCTAATGTGTTGTGATAGTCATTTCATACAAACTGATTCAGTGAGAAGCTGAAAACTGATTGTATAAGGAATGTGCACAGTTGATGTATAATTCTACGCTACTGAATATCACAGGGCATGAATTCATGCAGCACTTTGTTCAATACCAGTAATTTGCTCAGTTTATGCCACTTTGCTATTTCTAGAGCTAAACTATAACTATTACATAGTTTAAATATTTATGTATAATTCATATAATTTATTTTATATATTAAATATACTGTATATAGCTAACTAATTTTCACTTAGTTTTAGACTCATTTTCACAGATTTGTTCTTTTAAACTATTCCTTGCCATTAGATTTATATTCCATGAAGTTATATGTGGCATTAATGTTTATAACATAGTTACACAATGTTACACAAAATAGCACTGTTTATTTTTAAATTAAAGTTTCCAATACATTTCAATTAATTAAGGGACTACATTTAATGTGTTAATCTGGAGAATTCCAAGCACTTCTGTGAGGTATAGCTGAGAATATCTGAATTTGTCAAAGTCGTTCATAATACAGAAAGCCTTCTGTATCTGCTGTTACATGTCATTCAAATAACTGAGCTATAATGAAAATGCATAGACATGCTACCGCTATCAAAGGAGGTCAGAAAAGAACATCAGCGCTCATTAACATACATCTAATGTTTCTGCAGCTTTTAGTTTGAAGCAACCTTTGGCTTACCTCTTTTTTTCAGTAAGCTTAACTTAATGAATATTCAGTGGATCATTCTGGAAGACTGATATGTCTCTGACTGGCAGCACCAAAACATCTTCAGTCGTTCCCTTTCGGCCATGAACCGCCCGCTGCATGACAACTACAAACTCACTCAATAATACTCCTGACAGCTGACACAAACACCGGCACCTTTAGTTTATTTATTTAGAGTTTTCACAATTAGTGCATCTGAAATGTATGTATTTATTTTCTCTGTGTGCCTCTTGGGGGTAATCAAAAATCTTGCTTTCGGTTTCAAGAGCAGATGGGTTTGGGTCCACTGGATTCAAAACTATCTAAAATTTGCCCCCTGTGGATGAATTGGTCTGAGCTGCATACTCAAAAATTCCTTTGCCATTACTCTAAGAACACTTTAAATTACCCATAATCTGTTGATATTAAATATTATTCAGTGCTGCGTTGAATTGTAAACAATTACACATTATCTCAGCAGGGCCGTTACATTACCATCATGACATTGCACACGGTTTGTAGTCAAATATGTCCATGTTCTTGACAGCAATATACTATAATCTCATGGAATCTGAAAAATGAGTCTCAATATCCTCACCCAGACCAGTGGATCCCAGGGGGTGTGCAGAAGCAGACAGGAGGCTGACTCATGGTGTCAATGCATGCCGTCCCGGGGTTGGCGAAAACGATAGGCAGTTAACCACGGTCACAACCTTAGAACATTGGTCGCTCAGAGCTGACAGAGAACTGAGAGGCGTCTGACCCACACCTCGACAGCTATGTGGATAAATGACATCCAACCTGGGAAATAATCAGCCTTGGGAGACAAGAGAGAAAGAGAGTGAGAAGGCAAAGGTGTCGGGGTTCATTTAGATATGGTAGTGGCAGTAACAGGACGTTGTGTCTGAATGAAATCCAGTCCAAATGATAAAAAGAGTTTTATATATAAATAATAATAATAAATTGCAGCTCTATATCTGTCTCTCATTTTCTTGCAATTAGTCATTATTTTTCTAATCAGAATTTGTAGACACTGCTTCTCCTTCTTTTGTGTCAGTTTATCTATCTCTTCTAAGCCCCTTTTGTGTTTTACGTAAAAAGGAATTACAAATCAGCCAATACAGTGAGCTCTGATCCACATCGTCTCATTCTGTTCTGTTTGATATTTTTCACTTTTGCACATTAGGACTATTGATTTCTGTAGACAAATTTAAATGATCACAAAGTTGCAGCCACTTTGTATTGTAGATGTGTAGAATAGTTTTGTGTGCTCAGTCACTCGGGAGTCACTACAGAGCTGTTACAAAACATCAGTAAAACAAGCAGTAACATCATAACCAATAAGTGACACTGTTTGAGCTCCTTCTCTGTCTGTATGCTTTGTTTTCTTATGCTGCCAATGAGTTTTATTATAGATGTTTTTCCCCATCTTATTAGGGCTTGTGGTTACTGAGATATGTTTCAGATAGTTTCTGCCAGCACAAATTTAGAAACAAATATTATCTCCATTCACAGATTTACCAAGAAAAAAATAACTTGCTTGCAGACCTCAAGAGTGAAGGAGCCTTGCGTACACGTTTGTTGGGATAATTTATCTCACATTTTCTAAGAAACACTCAGGAGATGAACTGAAGTAGCACAGTGGTGCATCATCTTGTGAAGCAATTCAGTTAAGTGCAACAATTAAAAATTAATAAGCAAACAACCATTCTTTCTTTTGACTATCACAGTGGCCAAATTGCCTTTTAATTTAGTGTGGTTTTGTTTGATAGCTTGATAAAAGCCAGTGTTTTCCCAGGAGGGTTTTTCACTTACCAAGATTATGTAGATGAATATGTTGAATTTCTTGCTGTAACTAAGGAGATCATTGTCACACAACAATAGAAAGTGTAAATGGTGAGGTTATATTTTGACAGGATGTCAGAATTACTGTGTTGATGCATTTAACATATTCAGTTAATTAATGTTAAAAAGCATAATTTTTTTTAGTTTACAAAGTTATCTAATTTGATATTATACCTAAATTATATCTAATTTTATTTCATTCTTCTTAACAAGTGAGCATCTACGCCTGACGCCTACTTTTTTCACAATGAGCACATGTGCTCCTCAGTTGAAAATTTGACATTTTCAAACACAATTGTTTAATTTCCCAGAATACAGAAATTACACAAGGTTTTTAAATAATTTTGCTTCAGTCTCTTATTTAATAGGCTAATTGTGTAATTTTTTTATAGTCCTATTAAATTGTACATAAGGTATGTGATGGTATCAAAGTAAATGGGTGTTTCAAGACTGGAGTGCAAAAGATTAAAGTTCAAATGAACGAAAGAATAATAGGTAACATTTTACAATAATGTCCCATTAGTTAACTTTAGTTAAAGCAGGTTAATATTAACTAACAATGTGCAATAGCTAATTGTTGCAGTAGTTAATATTATTAGTTAACGCTGATTAATAAAAATACAACTATTTATTGTTAGTTCATGTTAAATAATATTATTAGCAGACACAATTTTTGATTTTATAATGTATTATTAAAAGTTGAAATTAACATGAACTAAGATCTAGTCATTGTTATTTCATGTTAACTAATCTTAATGGAACCTACTAAGTGTTACTGAACAATAATAACGAATCTGTCAATATAGGTAGCCTAGGCCATGTTTTAGGATAAAATAAAACAAAACAAAACAAAATAAAATAAAATAAAGAAGTTTGAAAATAAATTGCTTAAGTCTTTAAGCATTAATTATTTGGTGCTATGGTGAAGACTAAAGCCAATATAAATATCTAAATGACTGTTTGAAACATTTACACACAGTTCAGAAAGTAGGCAACTGTCAGATGACTGCAGATCAAGCACCGACTGTAGCACCAGCACTGTGTACATGTGTACGTGCTATCTGCATACATTCTTCCCCTAGACCTGTTTTTGCTTCTTGATAAATGTGATCTGTAGTGTTGTCTGACACGGGACAGTTAAAACCACCCTCCAGTCTACATTTGGCCCAAGCGTTCTCACTTCCTCTCTTTCTGCCAGCATTAAATGAAGGATCGCTTTCACCACATGTCTCAGCTAAACACAGTTTGAGTGAAGAGAACCCTCATGCATGTCCAGACTGCATTATCAAGCCGATTGGTATAAAGTGTTGAATTGTTATGCCATTCTATGGCCCCAGATATCTTAAAATAATTTTTAAGGTCAAAATTACTGATTATGCTGTAGATAATGCCTAAAGATATTTGTTGCAAATATTTCAGTAGCATGCCAAATTAGATTCAAACCAATTACAGATTCACAATGTGATTCTCTTTTGATGTTTCCTTTTCACTGTCAGTCTTGTAATTTAGGCAGTTATGCAGCTGAATGGCGTCTGATTTAATTACTTGTAGCGAGCTCCATATTCCCATCAGAGGGCGGAGGGATAGAGGGGGATTGGCAGGGATATCACACCTCTCTGCCAACAGCTAACCTCTCTCTGCCGCTGGTTAGAGCACCACACACCCTCCGCTGGAGAGAAGTGTTAATTTCTCAGTTAGGAAGCCTTGATAGATGCTCACATATGCACATTTATCTATCTTTATCTAAAATGATAGCGGTTTAATGTATTGTTATTTGCAACATTTTTATTTTGATTCATTTAAGCTTTTCACTGGATTGATTTAAGGATTTGTGCTAAAAGTTTTGTGCTTGTACCTGTCTGTATTTGTCATTTCAGAGTGAGCTGTTGTTTAGAAAACACTTCAAAATGATGGCTGATTATGTTTCTCTCAAAGGGCTTTGCATGGGGTTTATAAAACTCATTCTGACCTCTCCCTGAGTCATGCAAGATGCTATGTCTGACCTTTTACCTCAGAGAGATTGCCAGGAGTAATTTTCTAGATTTTTCTATTCTTTGACTTGACTTCCTGGTTTGCTGACAGCACAAGTGCTGAACATAGCATAGCAAGTTTTAGTCTTTAGATATTATTAGCAATATTTTTATAATATCTTTCACTTGCCAAAAGTCTGCAGCAGAATCTGGGGCAGCTTTGAGACATGAAATATACAGTGGCAGATAGCACAGACAGGTGCTACTGTGATTTAGTGAGTGTGGGAAGGAAAGATAGCTCCTATGTGTATGTGTACGTGTAAGCATGTGTTTGTGAATAGCTGCATCAGAGTGGTCTAGCTCTCTTATTGCCAGGCCAGCATTATAGAAGACACACTTCCACCTCTGGCATTACTCTCTGAGTCATATCTAATAAAATAATTCAGATACAAACCAAAGAAAGACATTTTCTCTCTTAGAGAGAGTGACATAAAGAGAGAGCGAAAGAGAAAAAAATACAAGAAAGATCTTTTAGCTAAGGATAAGGAGGGATTTTTTTTGTGCCATTTCGCATCTAAAAATCACAAGCCCCCACGCAGAACTTCAGTCGGAGCTGTCAGCTGCATCGATCTCAAGGAGAGATGTGTTAGACAGAGCCGAGAGAAGTGGCTGAGAGTCAGAGCTAAGGGGCCTGCTGGAGAAACAGATGGAATAGCAGAAAAGGAGATAGGAATAGTTTGACAATAAACATCAATAATGAAAAAAGTTTGACAATAAACAACAGATAAAGGAAAGAAGGGTTGAGACAGAAGGAGGAGGATTTAAAACACAGAAATAAATTATTTAATAAATGTGGGGTAGAATTACACAGGTTACACAGTTTCATACAGTTTTATTTTATATATATATATACACACTCACCTAAAGGATTATTAGGAACACCATACTAATACTGTGTTTGACCCCCTTTCGCCTTCAGAACTGCCTTTATTCTACGTGGCATTGATTCAACAAGGTGCTGAAAGCATTCTTTAGAAATGTTGGCCCATATTGATAGGATAGCATCTTGCAGTTGATGGAGATTTGTGGGATGCACATCCAGGGCACGAAGCTCCCGTTCCACCCACATCCCAAAGATGCTCTATTGGGTTGAGATCTGGTGACTGTGGGGGCCATTTTAGTCCAGTGACCTCATGTGTCATGTTCAAGAAACCAATTTGAAATGATTCGAGCTTTGTGACATGGTGCATTATCCTGCTGGGCAGTAGCCATCAGAGGATGGGTACATGGTGGTCATAAAGGGATGGACATGGTCAGAAACAATGCTCAGGTAGGCCGTGGCATTTAAACGATGCCCAATTTGGCACTAAGGGGCCTAAAGTGTGCCAAGAAAACATCCCCCACACCATTACACCACTACCAGCAGCCTGCACAGTGGTAACAAGGCATGATGGATCCATGTTCTCATTCTGTTTACGCCAAATTCTGACTCTACCATCTAAATGTCTCAACAGAAATCGAGACTCATCAGACCAGGAAACATTTTTACAATCTTCAACTGTCCAATTTTGGTGAGCTTGTGCAAATTGTAGCCTCTTTTTCCTATTTGTAGTGGAGATGAGTGGTACCCGGTGGGGTCCTTTGCTGTTGTAGCCCATCCGCCTCAAGGTTGTGCGTGTTGTGGCTTCACAAATGCTTTGCTGCATACCTCGGTTGTAATGAGTGGTTATTTCAGTCAAAGTTGGCTCTTCTATCAGCTGAATCAGTCGGGCCATTCTCCTCTGACCTCTAACATCAACAAGACATTTTCGCCCACAGGACTGCCGCATACTGGATGTTTTTCCCTTTTATCAGTATTCTTTTTATACTCTGGCATATGGTTGTGCGTGAAAATCCCAGTAACTGAGCAGATTGTGAAATACTCAGACTGGCCCGTCTGGCACCAACAACCGTGCCACCCTCAAAATTGCTTAAATCACCTTTCTTTCCCATTCTGACATTCAGTTTGGAGTTCAGGAGATTGTCTTGACCAGGACCACATAGGGATGTGACGGTATGGGATTTTTTCTTACCGCGGTGATGAAGCAACAAGAATCGCGATTTGGCGGTTAACCGACCACCCCCCCCCCCCCCCCCCCCACACACACAAACACACAAAATCCCCCGGCGGCCGCGTCACACACTCAAGAACGCATGCAGCTTGTAATGGAAATGAATACAATGGAAATTAATAATTTATAACGCAGTATTCTTTATAACAAATAAAAAAATAACAGTAACAGTTATACTAAATGGTAAATATTAATAATTAACTAATGATTAGGGCTAAAGTTAAACTTTCTTCTTAATAATTATAAAGCAGTATTCTATTATAAACTAATAAACAAATTAAGATTTATATTAAATTGTAGCTAAATATTAATAGTTAACTATATAGGCTAAACATGAACAACCTTTTTTAAAGTGCAAAATAACAAAAACAAAAAGTGAACAAGTGTTTGTCTGTTGGGTGCGCCTTAAGTGAATCGTGCTGCTGCTTTTTTTTTCCGTCTTCATGTTGCGTGACAGGAAAACCAACATGTTAACCTTGTCAGGTTTCAGCGAGGATCTTAACGGGGTGACGATGTTGCCAGCCGCACTGAATACACTGAGGTAACCAAACGGCTACTGGTCCTCAGTCACAGTCCACCGTGAGCAACTGAATGATTCTCTGCAAAACTGCGCGTTCATCATTAGTTACGGATAACTTTCCCATTCAGCCCTACATCTGGAGAGTCTTCAAAGGGCAGATGTGAGCTCCTATGTTTTAAACCGCGCAGGTTTATTTACCGCATGCTGCGCTCATGTGAAAGGGCTTTAAAGGCGCGCGTTCTGTAGACCCCGTCGCTATGGAAAACAAAGATGCCAAAATGCAATCACGCGCAAATGAGCTTCTCTAATACCTCGTATGAAATTGATTTCATTATAATTGCTATTAGTATTATAAACAGTGCAGAATACGTATTGTTAATTCAACTATGTGGTGGCATTTGTAAAATACGGGACAAATCGCGTCCCGTATTGATTTGATAGGGGACGCATCACTTTACCTTTAAATACGGGACGATTCCGTATTTTAAGGGACGGGTGGCAACCCTATGCATGGTGCACTATATTTGTCTTTCAAGACTCCAACCATTTTTTTTTCAGGTTGCGCGTCAACTCCGTATCTTCATCGGTTGGGAGCAAAAGATCCTCAGTTAATAACTGTAGGACTGGTTTAACAGGACGCTGTAACGGTCTTCTCGGAAGACAGCGCATCTGTAAAATCCGCAACCTTCTTCAGCGCTGCATTAATGGATTCGAGGACTTCTTCGATGTCCTGCCACGTCGGTATCAAATGTTGGCTGCGCCGGTCATCCATCAAAACCCGCTAATGGCTGGGACTTGCTCAAGAACGCGCGCAACCATTTTCTGCTTAGTGCCCCTGCCCGTGTTTGTGTGTATTTAATTTAACATTATCTGTAAACATTACAAGTACTGAAACATGGCTAGCAGTTAATTAAAAATCAGACACACACAAAAAAAAAATCCCCCATATGTTTAATGGACTGTCCCTCCCTTGCGCAGGATGCGGGCTTTTTCCCCAGAAGCCCTTGAACATAGGACTCGCGGAAAAAGTAAATTATTAGCAAAGATGAATGTGTTTATAGTTCAAATCACACACCATATGCAGTCCTGTAACTTTCAGCAAAAAAAAAAAAATCATGTGCGGTGATGACATCACACCGCGGTAGGCATCTCATTAATGCGGTATTGCGGTGATGCGGTTATCGTCACACCCCTAGGACCACACCCCTGAATGCATTGAAGCAACTGCCATGTGATTGGTTGATTAGATAATTGCATTAATGAGAAATTGAACAGGTGTTCCTAATAATCCTTTAGGTGAGTGTGTGTATATATATATATAGTTTGTTCACAGATAATAATAATAATAATAATAAAAGTTCTTTCAGGCCTATAGATTAGTTAAATAGTAATAATATATATATATATATTTTTAAAACTAAACTCTACATATGAAAATATTACCCTTGAAAAGTTAAAATGTACTCACCATGAAAACAAAGAAACACACAAAAACATTCAGAAAGACAGAAACTTGCTATAAAGAAACTCTATAAATAAAATTGCTTCGCTACATTATATTTCTCAGAAACGTGGTTGATTGGTAAGATTTTTTTTTTAAATGTTTTTGAAAGAAGTCCTTTAGGCTCTCCCAAGGTTGCATTTATTTGATCAAAAATTAAAAACTGAAATTTTGCAATTTTTTTTTACATATTAATATAACTATTTTCTTTATATATATACATATATATATATATATATATATATATATATATATATGCTTGTTGCTAGATAGAGAGAGAGAGAGAGAGAGAGAGAGAGAGAGAGAAATTATGCTAATATGCTGATTTGGTGCTTAATAGATATTTTCATATTACTATCAATGTTGAATTTTTTTTTCTTTTTTTTTTTTTTTTTTTTTTTTTTTTTTTTTTTTTTTTTTTTTTTTTTTTTTTTTTTTTTTTTTTTTTTTTTTTTTTTTTTTTTTTTTTTTTTGCAATTTTTTTTTTTTTTTTTTTTTTTTTTTTTTTTTTTTTTTTTTTTTTTTTTTAGGATGCTATCTTCAGTATCTAAAGTATTTTATTTATGTTTGTTGTGAATTCATTATTCCAGAGGATAGAAGAAATAGCTTTGCCTTTGATGGAAGAAAAAAGAAAAAAAAAATGTATCCATTCAAACTGAGGAATTCTAGACCTTTTCTACAAACAACTTTCATGACTTTCAAGAAATACTAATTCATGGAACTGTTTCATTTAATTGTACTATTCAAAACCTGCATGAAGCCACTTTATGTAGAGAAAAACAATGTTTAAAAATGATCTTAATTCATTCTTAGTTTTTAAAGAATTATGGAAAAGTTTTATCTCTGTAATATTGTGTGATGTATAATTAGATTAGATTAGATTAGATTAGATTCAACTTTATTGTCACTGCACATGTAAGGTACAAGGCAGCGAAATGCAGTTAGCATCTAACCAGAAGTGCAATAAGCAGTAAGTACAGATATACAAGGTCTACAATATGTACAATAAACTATACAGATAAGTATTATGGACAAAATTTACAGATTTTAAATACTATCAGCATGATATACAGATAGTGTACTATGAACATTATTATACAGATGAATATGTGAAGTGTATGTACACTATAGGCAGAACTATGAACATATGAACAATTTAAACTATTGCAATGGAAAGTAAAGTGCATAGAAAATTCAGTGTGCATGGATTATTCAGTGTTCCTGGATGAACAGACAGTAGTGCCAAGTAATAGCAAGTTTGTTGTTTTTGCTTGTTGTAAATAAATAAATAAATAAATCAGTCAGATGTAGTGATGAAGTGGGGGAGGGTCTGGTGTGTATGGTGTGGGGGGGTGTCAGAGGGCAGAGTTCAGCAAGGAGACAGCTGTAGGGAAAAAGCTGTTCCTGGATCTGCTGGTCCTTGTCCGGAGGCTCCTGAAGCGCCTCCCGGAAGGGCAGGAGGTTAAACAGTCTATGGTCAGGGTGAGAGGAGTCCTTAAGAATGCTGCGAGCTCGACGTACACAGCGCCTCAATAGCAGGAAGTGGTGTCCCTGTGATGCGTTGGGCAGTTTTCACCACCCTCTGCAGTGCTTTGCGGTCAAGCCACCGTGCAGTTCCCATACCAGACTGTGATGCAGCTGGTCAGGATGCTCTCGATCGCACACCGGTAAAAGTTCACCACTATGGCTGAAGACAGCTGGTTCTTCTTCAGTGTTCTGAGGAAGAAGAGGCGTTGGTGAGCCTTCTTGACCAGGCTGGAGGTGTTTGTGGTCCAGGACAGGTCCTCCGTGATGGTGGTTCCCAGGAACTTGAAGCTGGAGACACGTTCAACAACCATCCCGTTAATGTGGATGGGGTCATGCGTGCTTCCTTTCTTCTTCCTGAAGTCCACAATGAGCTCCTTTGTCTTACTGGTGTATAAGGAGCAGGTTATTGTTAGCGCACCATGTGGCCAGGTGCTGTACCTCTTCCCTGTAGGCAGTCTCATCGTTGTCACTGATGAGGCCAATCACCGTGGTGTCGTCTGCAAACTTAATGATGGAGTTGCATCCATGCACAGGCTTGCAGTCATGGGTGTAGAGGGAGTAGAGAAATGGGCTCAGCACACAGCCCTGTGGTACGCCAATGTTAAGTGTGATGGTGGAGGAGCAGGTGTGGCCAGACCTAACATGCTGAGGCCTGTTGGTCAGAAAGTCCATGATCCAGTTGCAGAGGGAGGTGTTAATGTCCAGGTCTCCAAGTTTTTGTGGTCAGCTTGGAGGGAATGACGGTGTTAAATGCTGAACTGAAGTCAACAAACAACATCCGTACATATGTGTTGTTACTGTCCAGGTGTGTGAGTGCAGAGTGCAGCACTGTGCATACTGCATCCTCTGTGCTCCTGTTTCTGCGGTAGGCAAATTTATGTGGGTCCAGTGTGGGTGGGAGGCAGTCTTTGAGGTGTGCTAGGACCAATCGCTCAAAGAACTTCATAATGATGGGTGGTGAGTGCTACAGGGCGGTAGTCATTTAAGCACATCGGGGAGGAGTGTTTCGGTACTGGCACAATGGATGTGGACTTAAAACATGTTGGCACAGTTGCTTGGGTGAGGGACAGGTTGAAAATGTCTGTGAAGACCCCTGCAAGCTGCTCTGCACATGCTCTAAGCACACGTCCAGGAATGCCATCCGGGCCAGCAGCCTTGTGTGCGCTGATCCGGGTCAATGCAGTGTGGACATCTGAGGAGGTGAGTTTGAGAGGTTGGTTGTCTGCTGAGTGTGTTGTTTTGGTGGCCGTCTCCTTGCTGTCGCTGTTGAAGCGAGCATAAAAGTCATTTAGCTCGTTAAGGAAGGAGACGTCCGTGACCATTGGAGTGGAGTTGCTTGTTTTGTAGTCACTGATGGCCTGGATGCCCTGCCACATGCGTCGGGGGTCAGAGTTGGAAAAGTGTTCCTCTACCTTCAGCTTGTAGCAGTACTTGGCCTTTTTGATGCCCCTTTTCAGGTTAGCCCTGGATTTACTGTAGGCCTGCACGTCATCTGACCTGAAGGCAGTGTTGCGGGCTTTCAGCAGAATTCGCACCTCCTTGTTCATCCATGGCTTCTGATTAGGGCATGTTGTGATCTGTTTTCCTGATGTAACACTGTCAATGGTGGTGTTGATGTAAGTCAGTACAGAGGAGTATAGGTATCAATGTCCGTGTGAGAGCCACAGGCAGCCTGAGAAGCAAACATACTCCAGTCCGTGTGTTGAAACCTGTCCTGAAGTAAAGAGTCTGCTCCAACTGGCCACACTTTGATGGTCCTAACTGATGCCTTCACACGGTTGATGAGGGGTGAATACTTGGGGGTGAGAAACAAAGAAAGGTGATCAGACTGTCCGAGGTGGGGGAGGGGGGGGTCTCGGTGTAAGCTCCATCAATGTTTGTGTAAACATGATCCAAAGTTTTGTCTCCTCTGGTGTGGCAGGAAACATGCTGGTGAAATTTGGGGAGCACTGTCTTTAATTTGCAGTGATTAAAATCACCCGCGACAATAAAAGCAGCCTCCGGGTGAGCAGTCTGTTGTTTACTAATGGCTGCGTGAAGTTCGTTCAAAGCAAGCTTGGCATTAGCATCCGGTGGAATATAGACTGCAGTTATTATGGTGGAAGTGAACTCCCGCGGCAGATAAAAAGGTCTACATTTAACCATGAGAAACTCTAGGTTAGCTGAGCAGTGTCTCCCAACAATGACAGTGTTCGTACACCAAGCTTTGTTAACATAAATGCACAATCCACCACCTCTTGTCTTGCCGGAGTCATCTGCTGTTCTATCTGCCCGGAGCGTGTAGCGTCCGGCTAGCTCAATAGCATTATCGGGTACGTCGTTGTGTAGCCATGTTTCTGTGAAAACCATGACATTGCAGTCCAAAAGTCTCTTACTGTGGGTGATGCGAAGTCGTAACTCATCCATTTTGTTCACCAGTGACCGCACCTTAGCGAGGAAAATGCTCGGTAAAGAGAGCCGGAGCGGTGTTAGCTTTAGCTTAGCTCTTAGACCTCCGCGCTTCCCCCGCCTTTGTTTACGATCTCGACGCCGCCTGCGAGCACTTCCGCCCCGGCCGGGTAGAGTGCGCAGCCTCGGGTGTTCTGGCGATCTCAGGGATGAGTCGAAGATTGGTGATAAAAACTGTTGGAAAAGTCCTCACCGATATCCCAAAAGCTCCCGTCGGGTGTATGATGTTAAAGCAAAGCTGTTCAGTACGAACAGACCCGAGATGAGCAGGAAAAATACTGCAAAATTGCAAAAAAACTGGAGAGACGCTGAGCCTCGCGATGTGTACGCGCCGCCATCTTGGTCTTATGACCCAAGATGGTCATAAGAATCTTAATTCATTCTTAGTTTTTAAAGAATTATGGAAAAGTTTTATCTCTGTAATATTGTGTGATGGAGCCCTGACAAGTGTAGAATGAGAATTTGGGGCTTTTCATGTTATTTTCTGGGTTGCCTCATTAGATTAGTCTCAAGGCTTAATAAGTCACTTTAAGAGAGGTTAATTCATCCTTTATTTCTGAACAGAGGAGTTAATCAGCCAAATTGGTCCTTTTAAAGTTTTTAATAGTAGCTTGTCAGGAAGCAAATGAGTCCATCTGGACTGAAAGACATCATGGTTTCGCTACACATGGGAAAGTATATAAAAAAAAAAAAGAAACATTTTCATGCTTAGAATGCATATTCACCTTTTTTCTTCTTTTTTTGTGCAATGTGCCAAGGTAGTGCTCTTTCTCAGGATCTATCTTTCTCACCCCTGTCTTTTTGTCTCTGTAAATACAACGGATGTTTGTGTGTGTGCTGTGTGCACACATGAATAAGTCTAGCAGAGTAAAGAGGATTGTGCTCTGGTCCCTAGAGTCATCTGTCAATCATATTTCACATTCAGTGGTGAAAAAGAGTAAAAGAATCCCTTGCAGATGGGTCAAAGAGGCTTCACTGATCTATAGGGGTGGTAGGAGCAGAATTTAAAGACCACTGAAGCTGTCTGCCACACACAGACGACATTCAAAGTCATTCTGAGTTTAATCATCCCAAAGTGCTCCAGTCCCAAGAAAAAAAAAATAGCAAAATACAGCCCCAAAAAGCTTGTTATGTCCAGGAATGGAGAAAGTGTCGAACAGGGACATTTGGCTAAATTCTTTTGACACCTTTAGTAGCCAAACCCCATTTGCTATTCTGAGATTGTCAGTAGGGCTGCAACAAACTATTATTGTGATAATCGATTAATCTAACAATTATTGGAACGATAAATCGACTAATCAATTATTATTTCGCTGATTAATTAGTAGACATTTTTTGATTATTGATCTTTTGCAATTAGTTAAACTATTGAGTTATACATATTCTAACAAATAAATTAAGGTAATCACTTCAGCTTTTGAAAGTCATAGTATTTAATTACAATTATACAATTAATTTATACAAATAAATATTTTGGCACACAAAATGAGATGGCAGAGAATCTCTTATTCACCATTTAATTAGCTATAAGAGAAACTAGCTAAATGACACATCATTCTGCCTAAAATCTTTTTTTGTAAGTCTTATGGATAAAAAACAAAATATAGATTGAGTGATAAGACATTTTTTTTTTGGATAAACTATTTTATTCACATCTCTCATAAAATACCTTATAGGTTTATGAAAATCAAAACAGTCCTGAGCTAGCTCAAGCTTTGAACATGGCACCCCCGTTAGGAAATACTGCATTAGGTCATATGAGATCAAATGACTACTCGACAACAAAAATATGTGTTGACAATTTTTTATTGTGGATGTTGTCGATAATGCCGGCTAATCATTTCAGCCCTAATTGTCAGACATGCAACATAAACCAGAATACACACAAAAGGGATATGACACAGCCAACAGTAATTAATGTAAAACTCCCTGCCTGCACAGCAACTCTTAATTAAGCGGAAAGTTGAATGGCTGTTCTAGGGGTCTGAGATTTCAAAGGAAGTTTTCTCATATCAAGGGACAATTTCTCTGTCAAAAAGATGCAAATCCCAGAGAGTTGTTATGAAATTATTCTGAATTAAACCCTCAGGCTGCTATTTACAGGGATTCACCAATGACATGGCTGAAAAATGACTTTTAAAATGCAACCTGCAGCTGGCAGGAACAATTTGGGTTCGCAGATCTTTATAAGACATTATGAATTGAGGCCATTTGATTTACAGGTCTTTATAAACAACACTTTTCTCCTGGCATCTAGCCCATTACTTTATTCATAAAAATATTAGTCTTTTGGAAACACTGCAAAATTGAGTATCTTACTAGGTGAAATGAGTTTTCTATCTTAGGCGCCCTCCGAGGAGGATGCGGTCAGCACAGAGACACTTGTTAATTCAGCCATAGCGGTGAAGCAGGCTCGCAAAATATGAATGTCTGACTGAAGGAAGAAAACACAGAGGGAGAAGGGCTGAAGAAAGAGGAAATATGATCTGTCAGTCAGTTTGAGACAAGGCCAGGATTATCAGGTCTAAGACACTATGGACAGCCTTAGCCTCTACAACTTCTGCTGCCATAGTAACCTACACCGTGGCCCCGATCATGCACTGTGAATGATGCTTTGTTAACCGCAGAGAGACTTATGATGTGGATGATTCCAGTGGGTGGCTCAATGAAAGAGTGTGTAAATAATTCTGTAAGAGCCAATTCATTTGATTTAATCAGCTGATCAACTGTTCCTGTCCCAGTGTTTTATCAAAGGGGATATATTGTGTATTGATTTTAGTTTGTTTTTATATGCTGATCAACTGTTCCTGTCCTTTTGTTTTATGATAGGGTGTTTATTTTGTAGTGTTTTATCAAAGGGTATTTTTTGTGTATTGTTTTGTAAATTTATCCTTCTGTCATTCCAATAGAAATTCCGGTTCAGTATCGTGTGGTATGTGGCCAATGCAATTCTAATTTGAGCTCATGAATTCAAATGAAGCCAATTCTTAATTTCGAACCCCAATTTTATCAAAAGCACTCTTAGAATAAGACAGGGCATTTTTGCAAACAGGCTTCTACATTAAAATAACATCTGTTTTGAATGGTAAAATGCTTTTTACATGTGAATTTTGCACTGTTAAAAGACTACATTTTTTTTTAAATATGAAAAATTTCAGATGTGCTTTGCAGTGCCAATGTTTAAAGTTGGCTTTTAAACAATTAAACATTTAAAAAGCTTTGTCGTTTACCATTTCATAATTCATCCTTGCCGCCTTCAATACTGAATGAGAGAAGGTTAATGTTTAAAATGTATTTGAAATGCACGTTTTTTTCTAAGTATCACTGCTCTTTTTTCACACAGCAGGTTTTTTGTGTGGGTCCAAGTTTTTTTTTTCTGGACAACCTTCTGATGGATTTTAACTTTAAATGTTACTTTTAAAATGTGAGTTTCCATTCAGGTTTCATGCCATTGGCACTTTATTTCGAAGGGTTGTTTACAATTTCATAGCATAAGCTATAAAGCTGGTTTCCCAGGTATAAGCTGTGTGTTTACAGAAAAATAAATAATAAATGCAATTTACTGCAATTTTATATTCTGTTTTATTCTTATTCTTCGTGAAAAATATGTTCTGAAAGATTCCTTAATAAGCTTTGTTCGGGATGTTAAACTACTTTAGGAGCCCTAAGGACTGCCAAAAATTTGCTAGAGTATGTATGGGTCAATCACTGAGGATATGACACATGCAAAAATGGTTTAAAATCTCTAAAAAGTCCTCATAAAGACCATTTGTTAATAATTTACTTGGGGAAAAATGGGCAAAACTAAAATATAAGTACATAAAATCATCGATTAATAGTAAAAATAATCGACCGATTAATCGATTAGTCAAAAAATCGTTAGTTGCAGCCCTAGTGTAAAATGTTTTAAATGTGAAATGAGTTATATGTTTCAAAAAACTTATATGTTTCAGATTTGCTTTCACGTCCAATAAAGTTGGTGCTTCCCCATCCTTCAATACTAGCCTCTTCGCAAAGCCTACATTGTGAAAGCCTCCCAAAACATCCATACTGAAATGTGCCACAAAAACTGTTAAGGTCAGAGTGAAATTATTAGGGAATTTGGTCAAAAATAAACTTTTGAGGATATGCAGAGCGATATGCACTAAACAAAACTAGTAATAGAAAAAATGTTTGGCAAACATTCCACACACTTAACTGTAGCTACTAATTTGAAAAGTATATTTTTCTATTGTATGGAATACTAATATCTACTTTCTACTTCTTCCTTATTACATCACATTTACTGGACAAAGAGAAATAGAGACCCAAATAGGTTTTGATATGCGTAGTTTCCATAAATGGATTAGTCAGGGAGCTTTGCGTTAAAAATATTAGAGTATTTCTATAGTATATTAAACTCATTTATTTCAAAAGAGCAAGAAAATGCTGTTTTTCATGGTACTGCATCCCTTTAAGGAGTATACAGTACGTTTGGTATGCCAGACTTTTGTTTAAAGTTAAGTATTTTTCATTTCATGTGTAAGCCTAATGTGTGTGCGGTAATTCTGTGGTCTGTAGTAATATTGCTGATTAGTTCTGGCAGATCAAAAGAAGAAATAACTGAGTGAGACAGGTCATCAGACAACTTTGTGTGGTATTTTTGATCTTTTGTGATTGTCTAATGAGATCAGCTATGGGTGCTTCCCTGCATGTAATGGCTTTTTTATGAAGAAAAGAAATGGACACTCTTTATGGCATTGAAAAGAGGAAATAATTACTACCACTTGAAGTTATGTTTATTACTACTCAGAACATTAGGGGTGGAGCGTATACTTTCGTCCTGACTTCATACATACACTTGTAGACTCATTTTCAAGCAATCAAAGAGTTTGAAACTTTGGCCCTGACAATGCTGACCCAGCACAACAAACAGACACAACTGCAAGCTGGAGAGATTTCTGCTGTCACAACACATCAGATCGAGATCTGACATGTAATCATCCTAAATGCTAAATGGCAGCATAAAGCCATTAATAATTCCAGCAGTGGTGAGCTTTTGATAAACAACTGATGTAAGAATGAGCCTTCATCTTCAAAGCTCGGCTTTCATGCGGCACTTTACGTGCCTTACTTAAGTTCATTTTGTAAAAATGCAGGCAGACGTTCACTTTTCATCCCTCAAGGAATCACCTTGACATATTAGAAGCCAGTAAGTGTGATCTGCATCTGTGAATACAGCCTCTTAAGTGGTGTTTTAGAAATCAGTTTTTTTTTTTTTTTTTTTCACCGTTTGTCCATAGGGAAGTCACCCAGACCATCTAAAATTACATGTTATAGCTTTTTTTATAATACACAGTAGGGGTGTGGCATATTATACTTTCCATGATAATACATGTAACATGTAATCATGATAAAAAAGTCTCATATCGCGATATCAATGATATAGAGACTCGATGACTTACGTTCCCTAGCACGCACAAGAACAGCACCACAAGCCCAGTAGGTGTGTTCGACTTGAAGAAGCGCTGCGCAGACTGATCGGTGTATGACATCAAAGTATCATGAGAGCGGTTCTAGAGCATATTCGAGCGACAGAAAGATAGAGATGGTGGATAAAAAACAAAAGAGAAAACGTCTGCGGAACAAAAGAAGGCTTAAGGCAAAAAGTAGGACCCATGTAAATATCGGATCAGCTTTCCAGCGCTGGAGAGAACTCAAGGAGCGGAAGTGGACGCCTAGGTTGCTTTGTTTCTTCTCGATAGGCATGTAACACCATGTCTGCACCGCAGCAGCTAAAGTCCGTCATTGGCCAAGACAAAGTGACCTTTGAAAATCATTTGAAATTTGGGTGAATACCTCATAAATAGAACGCAACAACAGTTTTCTGTCTGGGATTTGTCGTGTCCTGTCATAGTGACCTTTGAAAATCATTTCTACATATGTATATATATTTATGGTGTAGACAGCATCACTGATTCTAATGAGTTCTATAGTCATGGTAGACAAGGTGTAACACTGGTTTTGCTTTGTTTAACAGAACCAATCGTTGCCTGGGTTGCGTATGTATGTGTTGGCCGGAGCTATCAAAATAGGGGCAAGACCGTTTTTGGGAAGGGGCGTGTTTGTTTTGGTGATTTCAAATGTCGACATTGGCTACCAGAAATCGCTTACCCCACCTTTAAGCCTCAGAAAACTCCTGTCACAACCATTATTCTTAGATGTTGTTAGGTTGTTCTGACCATTGTTTCATCCTTCCTTCCATCAATCCATCATTCTATTCTATCAATCAGTCAATTATATTCTGATAAATGCCCCAGCTTCCTCCATCAAATTAGCTTTTTTTGTTGCTATTTTAATGTCTATCAAATCAAAGTTGCATTATTGTATTGATTCATGATTCATTACTGTAGCACACATGGTGGACAAACTATGGGCAATAGCTTATAACTTACCTTTGAAGGTTAGGTGTTTGTTGTAATGAGTATGAATAATAATAGTGATGAATGCAGCACTAACTAGATTTTATCAGCTCACATCACTCACTTCATTTACTTCTTGAATTATAATGATTAATATCACCAGAACCTGTGGGAACAGGTTTGTTTTAAATGGTGATATGTGTAAATATGTGTTTAAGTTAAATACAGGCAGAGGGTTTATGTGTCAATGCACTTGGCAGGTGGGGATTGAACAGAGCTTCAGTTTTTGTCTGCTATCCCGTCCTGCTGACCTCTAGTTTGAAAATGTGAATGTAATTCTTGGTGGGATTTATCCTGGGGTCTATTACACGCAGTAATCTGTGTTTCCTGTATTCAAGCAGCGTTGCGGTGAAGCCCAAGTGCGTTTGTGGCTGTTCAGCAGGACGAGCTCAAAGGTGCTTGTGAGAGCACAGAGGCAGATTGAAAAGGAGTCAGAGCTTCAATCAAATCGAGGGCCTTGGAGAAATCTATCCCTCCACCAAGGTCTCATTTATGCACAAGTGATGGATTTAACCGCAGTCTAGGGAGGAACAGAGAGACAGAAAAAGAAAAAGAGATCTAGGGAAATTACATACCCAGACCCTCATGTTTATTTTTAACACCTGCAAGCCGTGCTCTTAAAATCAAATTTGCTCCTTTGTAATTAAGTGGCTTATGTCATGTCATGTGAACATATTTGATTTAAATCATTTCATGTTAGCGGCAGGAAAAGAGATATGCAAATGGCCTGACCTGAGCCTGTCATGCAGTCTGGCAAAATGGCCTCTGACAGATTAGACATTAACATTTGAAACGATCGAGAAGAAATCACTCTTCACACTGCTCTCCTTTAGCTGAGACAATTACACAGTAGATTTCACAACGTGAGCACTGATCTAAGTGTGGCCGCTGCATAGTAATTTAATTTTCAATGAAACGATATTGATCTATTTGTCATTTCTGAAGAGCTCAAAACAGCCACAATCAAGTACGTGAAAAGCATGGCAAGAGAGTGATGGTACAGACAATACGCTTGCTGTGTTGCAATGCATATTGATGTGTGGGCATATGTGTGCATATGTGTACACAAATTTGCACATATGTGTTCGTGAAAAAAGGACCATCAAGTGGGAAAGGAAAGGCAAATATAGACAGACACAGCAGTTTGTGATCTGGGTTGCATGTCACAAACATCTGTCACACAAAAGGATTTGTTTGATTGGTTGGTCCTATATATCTCAGTCTGCTGTCAGCCACAATAAATTTATACTCGGTCATATTGGTGATCTGGTAATCTGAAGCCTTGCCTGCCAGTAGGACAGTCATATCTCATTCACTTCTGCCCTTGACCAGTAATTCCCACCTGAATAATAATTTTTCATGTGGATTGGTCAAGATTGGTACTAAACTACTACTATTGTCTTGACATTAATGCTTTTGATGCCCTTTTACTCATGACAGGGCTTCAGTGCATCTCTTTACACAATCTTCACAGACCACTTTGACCTCCACATGAAAAGTGCAGCAGACAGCATCACGTTTGTGGATGAGGATGTTTCATGAGGTTTCTAGGTAGCAAGAAAGCAGAACAAAAGTAAAGATAGAGGGAAAAAACTATAGCATAGTTTTCCCATGTTGTGCCATACAACTCAATATGCAAGGTTATTTTCATATTTAAGGCAAGGCAAATGTATTCACATATCACATTTCATACACAATGGAGATTCTAAGTGCTTTACAAAAAATAAAATAAAAAAGTAAAATAATCATAAAAATAATCACAACAATAAAACAAGGATGTTTTTTTTTAATTATTTAAAAATTTATTTAATATGAATTTAAAACCACACCACAATTTACATCATGATTTAAAATCACACCACAAATGTTGTATAAAATTCAGAATTTAAGAATTGTCTCCCTCTCAGTGAATAAATAGGAGTTTTAATTGACTTGGCCACATCTTCTGGAAGCTGAACTAGAATTTGAATTGGAATGACTATGGAAGAAAAATAATGCCATATGTCTTTGAAACAAAAAAAGCATGTTAAATAGTACTAACTGAAAAAAAATAATGCATTGCATTAACAGTGCTTGCATTTTAATCCCTTGTATTTCCAGGTCTTGCATTTTAGGTCCTGAAATTTAACATAGGTGTTTATTTAAGCTGTGGATATTTCAATCCAAAATATTTCACACACATTTTCATAATTAAAAATTCAATAATTCATATTCACCTTCCAGAATTCACAGAATAATCATCAGTAAAGCTTTTTCTGAGATCTGAGGTCTTATATCACTGTATTAGTGCACTGGCCATTGGGGAATCCTGGAGTGTGACATATGAGGGAAACCCTGGTATTACAGCACAGCATTACACCAGCCATGATACTGGTTAAAAGTTAAGTAAACTAAGGAAGCTGTATGTTTTGCTTGTATTTATTGTTTGTTGTTTGTTTTGGAGATGGGTAAAATAGCATTATAATCTCCTTTGTGGTAGAGAAAGCTGCTTACATGTGTGCTATGGGAAACAGCGAAGATGTTGAATTAAACATACACACAATCAGCTTTTCCACACGTTTATACTGGCTCCGATAATCAAAACTTCTACTTAGCACTTGCTCCATTTCTGCAAATCAGTTTTTGTGAATGAATAACTTAAGCACCTGTTGCTTTGGCCGTCAGCAAATTTTCTGCCGAATTTTAACAACTGAATTTGGAAAGTGAAATAAAGGGGGCCAATATTTGCCTGTCAAATATAAATTATTGAATTTTTAATTATGAAAATGTGTGTGAAATATTTTGAAATATTCACAGTTTAAATAAACAACCATGCTAAATTTCAGGACCTAAAAATGCAAGCCCTGGAAATACAAGGCATTGAAATGCAAGCACTGTTAATGCAATGCATTATTTCTTCAGTTAGTACTATTCAACATGCTTTTTTGTTTCAAAGACATATGGCATTATTTTTCTTCCACAATTTTTATGTAGTTTATTATTTGTTTTTGTTTTTTTTTTTTTTTGTATCTCTAAGACCCATAAACCTCAATCAAGGCTTTGTCAATACTGAATGTTCATATTGACACACTTAATTTTATAGTTAAGAATTAGTTACATTTCTTTGAGTTTTAATTTACTTTTCCTCACTTTCAAATTCGAATTGCAATTAAGGAATTTGTATTCTCAATTAAATTCTTAGTGGTGCACAACTCTGTTACACCACCCAAGTATTGATAAGTCATGCAAATTCCCCTGAAATCATTGGCTGCAGTTCAAATGGTCAGTGGCAAACGGGGTCATAGTTAATACTGTCTGAATTCTGAGAGTCATGCTACAATACCCTCCAGTGGCAAAGTTACTGACGCTCTATAGAGTTCAGCGCACTGGGGAAGGTTGACATTAGTCATGTGAAAGTGCCTTCAGTCTTGATCTTGCAATGTGTGAGATTATCAGCAGGAAAATAATGGGAGTAAGCATACACTGTTGATTTTGGCTGTGAAGAGGCAGGCTTTTGACATGGCTTTCATTTGTACTGTTCTGTTTAAGACAAATTATTGCTTTGATAATACATTTTCATTCCACAGCGATATGTGATCAGCCGTGAGAAAAATGCTCAGCCAAGTGCTGAACAGACAAACAGTGTTTGTAGGACGGGTGGGTTTTTTAAGGCTGTGTTCAGGAAGCGAGTGGAGGTGATTCATGACGACTATGTGCGTGTTTGTTGGTGTGAAATTACCCAGAACACATTTAATGGGGACAAAAGGCTCAGATTAGAACCAGCGCATGTGCAGAACATCTGTCTTTCTATTTTTCTTTCTCTTGCCTCACTTTCTGTCTCTGGCCATCTTTCTTGTTCATCAGACTTCATCAAGTTCTTTGTGGATGGGATTAACCTTATACGGTTTGGAGCCTTACACTGTCATTAGCATCAATTCACAGAAAGCTGTCTGCTTTTCCAACTGTGCTCAGCTGTCAAATTCCTTAGCCCTGGTCCATATCTCCTGGGTGTCCTGATCAGTTTAGCATTAACAGAAACATCTTTAGTAATTACTGATCTTTGTCAGTGTGGCAGCTATGTCAGTTTTTCTAATGTGAGTCAAACCTTAATCCTTACATAAAGCTCTCACTCTCATGAAGAAACTGGAAACTTGCTTTTCAAGGGCTGAGTTTAAATGTTATGTCTCTCTACAATAAATGGGAGGTTTGCATGTTATTCTTTGCATATTTCTTCAAAACAGCCTTTTCTTTTGCAGCTGCAAGACTACAGATTACTATCCTGTGGACAAAAAAAAAGTTGAAAGTTCAAAACAGCCTTTTCTTTTGCAGCTGCAACACTACAGATTACTATCCTGTGGAAAAAAAAAAAAGTGCAGTGAGTAGTGAACACACACCCAGAGCAGTGGGCAGACATTTTTGGAGTTCAATTGGGGTCCGTTGGGGTTTTGGTGCTGTACATTCACTCCCCCCACCTATAATCCCTGCCAGTACCAAGACACAAACCCGTGACCTTTGGGTTACAAATCAGACTCTCTAACCATTAGGCTACAACTCCACACCCACATATGGGCATGACATAGATATTACAATGTGAAAGTGGTGAATGAGGACATTTACTGTGTCCTCATAATTCAAAAGGCTTAAAAAAAAACATACTAAAATGTTATTTATTTATTTATTTATTCTTTTGAAAATCTAAAAATGCACAAAGTTTATTATGAGGGGTAGGTTTAGGTGTAGGGTTGGGGTAGGGTGATAGAAAATATAGAAAATATATTTATTCAGTATAAAAACCATTATGCCTATGGAGTCCCCATAAACCACTTATACCAACGTGTGTGTTGCAAAGAAAAAAAAAATAATTCTGATTGTGGCCCTTAAATATAATGTTTGTGGAGATGCTGTAATACTTTTTGTTTGAAAGCTTAGGCTGATTCCTTACAATTACTAAGAAAGTCTGTCTCTGACTCAATTTTTTCTCTCTGTAGTGACTTTGCTTTAGATCTTGCTTTTGTTTTTTACAGTGTCCTAACCAAAAATAAGCCAAAGCAACAAGTGATACATTATAAGTCTTCCATATGATTTTTTCTCATAACCAGCCTTTGTGTCTTATGGAACTTTTCACATTTCTGGGTTTCTCAGCATCAGAAGTCATCATAGTTGGGTAAACGTCTATAGCAGTGAATGGGAGACTACCACAAATATATATTTTTTGCATTCCCATTTGCTCAAATAGCAAAAGAACAACTCCATGATAGTTTTTTTTCATACCTTCCAAAAAAAAAAAAAAAAATGGAAAAAAAATAGAGAAAGGCTGATAACGGCAGTCAGTAGAGAGAACAATGTCAAATATACGTCACTCCCATAGACAGTGTATTAGAAATACCCTCGCATTAGTGTTAACAATTTTATTTATTTATTTTTGATACAAAGGTAATATATTACAAAGTATAGTGTTATACATGAACACATATATATATGAATATATATATATATATATATATATATATATATATATATATAAATGAAATTACAAAAAACTTGACCATTGAAATCCATCCTCACAGTCTTGTGGAAACGGTCCATTATATTTTAAGTACACATTTTGTCATTCAAAATCTGTTTTCATTACAATAAATTGAGTTAGGTAGCCAAAAAAACTAATTGGTCCAGAGTCTTTCAGCAAATAGGTTCTGATTGTATATACACACTAAGGTGTTCAGAGGCTTTTTAATGCCTTGCTAAGCAGATACTATGGAATTCTGGGTGGTTGCTTAGTGGACTAAGTCAAAAGGGTCCATCCTCAACTTTTTCTAGATATGGTATCAATGTAATTCTATGCAGTTTGTTTACTTGTTTTATTGTCTGCCAGGAGGAAAAGTAAATGCTCACCTCTACTTAAAAAGCTGTGCAAAATGAGTTATCATTCATGTTCAAAACACAAACATAATTTTTAGCTTAATTTAGCTTATTTCTTTGTGTAATGGATTTGTTTAGATCACTTAATCACACACTCCATGAATAAGCAATAGTTTTATTGATACTTGCTAGCTAAATGTTGAGTGCTATAGACACCAATTAGTTCTTCTCTTCATAGTGCGGCTAGTGCCTAAAGCATGCGCTGAGATAGAAAAGTATGAATGAACAGCTCTGCCCTCTTGACTGGATGGTCTAGTGAGAGGCATGTGGACTCCACTGGTGGGTCTGATCATTCTTCAGGCTTATGTGCACGGCTGTAGAGGACTGACTGGAGAGCATATTAATGCCACTTTGTCAGAATTAAGAGGTTAAATGGTTGTCAGAGCCTCATTGTCACATTGCCTTAGAGGACAAGACAAGTGGAAAAGCTCATTAACAGAAGTGCTCCTTTTTGTCCCCCTGTGTACCTCTCTGCCACTGTGTCACACATTCTCCTTTCTTTGCCCCTGTGTACCTCCCGTGCTCTTCCCCAGCGCCCAGGCCTGCAGATTCCCACAGAGAGACAGACATCTCCTACTTAATCAGCTGTTTTTTTTTCTTGTTCAGATAAATTAGAGCTTGTTCCTCTTGAGAGGTAGTTCCTGGAGGATGCCACCACCACCCAACAGTATAACAGCCCCACGAGCCCCTGCTTAGTGCACACCAGCATGTGGCACAGCAGAACATACCAGTAAGCTGATTAGTTTGACAGGATGCTACAGAGTGAGGAAGGACAGTTGACATTAGGTCATCAGAGGTCTTCACGCAAACCAGTAGTACTCTTGTTTCAGTGCCTCTTTCTGAATTGCAGATCTGTGGTATATTTTCACCTGTCAGCAGTGGCTGACAAGAGTGCACCTTTGGGTGTCCTTACCTCAAGGTGCAGAACAAGGTAGCATTTATGCAAAAGAATGACTTGAGGAGAGTGTATTTTTTACATTTTGTCAGTCTGGCCTTCATATTTTTCTCTTTTTAATGAGCATTTTAACATGAATCCCTGTCCATTTTTACCTCTTTAGAGAGTCCATTCACTTGTCCTTTATTATCATGGATTGATGGAACTTAAAACAGGGAGTAATCTTCTCATAAATTATGTGCTAAACAAGACTGGTTTTACTGGTTGTCTGCATGAAGGAACTTAACTTTAAATGGCTCTATAAAAGATCTATGAGTCTTTGGGCGTTTAATGGCCAGTCCTTATCCGGAATTGGCCAACAGCTGGAGAATAGATTCAACTACTGCTCCATATCCATAATATTGCTCATGTACCACCAAGGCCAGTATCTTTGAAATATGAACAGCCTTTACGCCATATGTGCACACATGTGAAAAGCTAATTTAAAAGCACTTTTGTCTGGATACTCATTTAACTGTTGTCTTCTTTATTTGCTTTATCTTGTAGGAAAACCCCTATATGTGTAACAATGAGTGTGACTCAGCCACAGAAGAGCTGGCCCACCCCCCTGAGCTCATGTTTGACCATGAGGGCCGGAACCCCACCACCTTCTGGCAGTCCACCTCCTGGAAGAAATACCCTAAACCTCTGGCGGTCAACATAACCCTGTCATGGAACAAGACCATTGAGCTAACCGATGATATTGTCATCACTTTTGAGTCGGGTCGGCCAGAGCAAATGGTTTTGGAGAAGTCTCTGGACTATGGACGTAGCTGGCAGCCCTACCAGTTCTATGCTACCGACTGCCTAGACGCTTTCACTATGGAGCCCAAATCGGTGAGAGACATTACCCAGCACACGTTGCTGGACATCATCTGCACTGAGGAATATTCCAGAGGTTACGTATGGAAGAACGACAAGACTGTACGCTTTGAAATCAAAGACCGCTTCGCACTGTTTGCCGGGCCTAAGCTGCACAATATGGCCTCGTTATATGGACAATTGGACACAACCAAGAACCTGAGAGACTTTTTCACCATTACTGACCTGCGCATACGTCTTCTCAGGCCTGCCACGGGCGCCACCATGGTGGATGAGTACAACCTTTCCAGATACTTCTATGCCATCTCTGGCATTAAAGTACATGGCAGGTAAGACATTAAATATGCCATCTCTGGCATTAAAGTACATGGCAGGTAAGACATTAAACTCGCTTGATTTTTTTTATGTAGGCTTGATTTTTTTAAACAGAGCAGGTAAGACATTAAACTCGCTTGATTTTTTTTAAACAGCTAGACAGAATCTGGGGTAAACATTTAGTGTACTTTGGGTATCGTTAATTTCAGTGTGCAGTTTTTTTTTTTCAGAAGGAGAGCCTTATTGAAATTAGAAAGCTTTTTTAGATAGTTCTTCGTGTTTTAAAAAATTTTTGCATACTAAGGATTTTTTGCAGTGTTCTGAAATATATTTTCTCATTTGAAACCCTGTGATCAATCTCTAGACTGTGAAATTCACTGTTCTCACACCCAGGCTATAAACAGGGGTTCATTCTCTAATTATACACATATCAGGGGCCATATCCGCCTCCATCTCATCTCACCTTTACATGTTCATTTCTTTCAGTCTTAACAAGGAGATGAGATTAAAGGGATGGTTCACCTTTAGTTGCTGGCCCCCATTGACTTCAATAGTATGGAAAAAAGGGGGAACAGCAACCGAAGGTGAACTATCCCTTTAAGTTCAGCATCTGTCCCTGCCTGTCCATCTCATTAGTGTCTGAGGTCAATAATAAAGATGTTAATTAATTCAAAGAAAGTATATTTTTAATATCTAATGTAGGTGTAACTTTCTGACATTTTATTTTGTTGTATGTTTTATTTTATTCTATTTTATTTTTTATCTTTTAATAGTAAACAGAATACAGGATATTCTACAGTATTTCAGAAGTAATTAGAAAATGGATTGTTTTATTAAAGTGGGGAAGTAGGCAACAAAAGTCTATCCTATAATAGCAAACTTCACATCAGAGTGTACAATGCCGTGTTTTGAGTGTGTGGATGTTAAATAACAAACTTCACATCAGAGTGTACAATGCCGTGTTTTGAGTGTGTGGATTTTTCTAAACCTGTTACTGGCTGAAGATGACAGTTGATCACAGAAGGCTGTAAATTTTAAACTTCCCTCAAGGCTGTGTTCTCATTAATGGTGTACAGTGATGATCGGTGCGTGTTTCATCTCTGACGGATATTTATGAGAGCGGTGACTTGTCGTCTTGTTTGTAAAAAGGTAATCCAGAGTTCAGCAGCATGCCTGTTGTTGTGAGTTTTTCTCCGAGCCTCCCTGTCATGGAGAATCATGATTCATCTCCCTTCACATGCTCACAGGAAGCATACGCTCCTTCATCCACTGAAATGTGTTTCTGCCTCACGATGCATGAGCCACTGGAGTCTGGCAGGAGGCAGATGACCCCAAGCACAGGAATTCCTGATCTCAGAAGAGATTCAGTCTGTATCGGTATGAAACAAAGGAGCCAAGATGCAGCCCTAGAACAGAGAGTTAAGTAGGTCAACAAAATGAAAGAAAAGAGAGGAGAAGGTACACTTTAGTCAAGTGTCACACACTAATGTTTGTTGTGTGGAGATGCTGTTATTATTATTAATATTTTTTATTATTTTTTTTAATAAAATCATTTTATTATGAGGGTCAAGTATGTAATTTTTGGAAGAGCAGATCGATATTTAATAGTGGAAATAAATTGGAGTGGTGTTTATTTGTATGAAAAACAGTTAAAAAATAACAATTATGTTGCCCCTTTAACATCAGAAGTGACTTTGTACAATCGCTGTGAAACCTACAGTATTAGATTGTAGACTATATTCTAAATGGAATACTAGCTTGCTTATTGAATTGTGCATTGTATACATACATGCATACACACTATCCAAAATTGTAAAAATATTTTTAAAATATATAATATTATCTATATATTTAAAAAAATTAATTATATTATTTATTTCATTAATTAATAGATAGAATATTATATTTATTTTGCATTTTCAGTTACATTTTTGTGGCTCAGTTAAATTTACATCTGGTTTATCAGTCAGACTGGAAATGGAAGTTTAAGTTAAGCATTGCATGTTGAAATACGCTATTCCATGTAGTAAGCATTTTAGCAAATGTAGTAGGTCACAAAATCAGCATACTTTGCACTGTATACTTACTAGATACAGCAGCAATAGTAATAGTTTCCTTCTCTCCCTCTTGAAAACTACACACAACACTTCTTTCTCCCTCCCTGTCCTTCCATGTCTTTCTTTTTCTTTCTTTCACTTCATTCCTCATTCCCCCCTCCATCTGTGTTTGATCAATAGAGTGTAATTAAAGGAGGGATGAAGCAGGCTCCTGGAGGAACAGCTTGAGTCTGACTCTGTCTCCTCTGACACATTGCTGGCCCTCACTCATTCTGATGTATAATGTATGCATTATACATCAGCCCTCTCTCTCAACCGTAGTCTCTGCAGGAGAACCGAAGACTCCTACTGTTCCTCTTTAGCTTGCAGTATAGAAAAAGTGGGGTGTAAATGTCTCATTCAACAGCCATGTCTAAAAGACAGTCTTTTAATTTGTGAATCACAATTGTCATGCCTTCTTTTTAGATTGATGCATCATTGTGTGATACAATATAAACAGTCAGGACAGAAATTGAATTAAGATCTTACAGAACAGCATTAATTGTGTTTTAGTAGTTTGTGGTAGGATGGTTAAATAATATGTACTGTATTTAATTAATACAGTGAAGTGTTATTTTACATTTGTTTACTTTATTTCTGTACCTGAAAACTGCTAAACCTACCTTAAAAGAACTGTTTATTTAAAATATATCTGTGTTTAGTGGTATTTATGTAGGCCTGTTGAATGTTAAATGGATCCAATCCATGTTCATTAGAAATTATTTGATAATGCAGCAATAAAACTGCTAGTATAATTTAATGCAAGTGCTTTTGAACTTTGCTGATTTAATACATGATCAAAATACTATCTATTTTGATGGCAAAATTTCAAATAAGAGCGGAATCGGCCAATAAGTGTTTATTAAAATCGGTATTGGTATCAGCCCCAAAAAGTCCTATTGGTGCATCCCTAATTTTTTATTAACATTTTTAAAATATATTTTTAACCCCAACCTCCCTCTCTCTCTCTCTCTCTCTCTCTCTCTCTCTCTCTCTCTCTCTTTCTCTCTCTATCTCTCTCTCTCTCTATCTCTATATATATATATAGATATATATATATACTATATATATATGTATATAATTATTATAATTATAATATATAAAGTTAAAATAAAATTATATAAATATATAGTTTATATAAATAAACATTTGTATATACTGTATTCAAATAAAAAATAAATAAAAACATCACCATTTTTTTTTTTCTTGATATGTTTACACAAGAAAATAGAGCTGTTACTCCATTTCAAATACATTTCTGTTATCTGTGCAAAACCGTTGCACTTTTAGTTAGGCGCGGATATAGTTGTCTCCCTTGGGGATCGATGATACGGTGATTGATCGTTTAATTGCGGTCCTCCTTGGCTTCTTTCGCCAAGAAGTCAATGTGCTTTTCTAGTTTTTTTTTTTTTTTTCTTTTTTTTTTTTTGGCCTGCTTGGGCTGTGCTGAGGCCAGGGACCGGAGGACAGATAATCTATTTGTGCTAATTTCGAGAGTGCCCCCCACCCCCCACCCCTTCCTGAATAAGTCATTCTGCACTGTATCTTCCTCTTGCCATCTCATGTGCTGCGCTCGGCACTTCAGCTCTTCCACATCAGCACATTTCATTGGTCCGGTCATCTGATGTTTCAGCAGTCTTCTGTTCCACATGCTCTTTCACCACAAAACTTAATCTAATCATGTTATAACCTCCTGGCCACAGATGATTGCAATCCGATTTGCATTTCTCTGTTTTATTTAAAGCGTTTGATTTTGTGCTGTTGTTATAGAAATGGAAGAATTCCAGTGCAACTTTTTAATATCGGTTGATATGGAAACCAATTTAGATATATTCTATTTGACCTCTTAACACCATTGTGACTCAACTTCTCTGTTGTTCGTAAGGAGGCAGTTGTATTTCTCAGAATGAATGAACAGCAGATAGGTAGCATCACTTAAGGTAATGGAAGGTGACACCTGGCTTGTCAGCCTGTTACCATTAGACCTGCAGAAGCTCGTTTAAAGCATCTTAACAAGTCACAAAACAGAAACACTGCCACTTCTGCAGTCCAGAAAATCTCTCAGTTAATTTATTTGTTTTGCTCTCGCATCTCTTCCCTGTCTCTGCACAACCTGTGCTCACTCTTTAACTTATTTACGGATAACAGATGTGCTTGTTGGTGTTTCACAGCCTGTGGTTTTCACCAGTTTTATACAAAGAGCTTCACATACTGCCCAGAATTTCCTGTCTGAGCACATGGGGCTCACTGTTCTGTCTCTCTCCACCATCGCCTCACCATAATAAGATACCCACTGCTTTGTGAGTTCCCCAAGCAGAGCACCTGCAGTCCGTAGAGGCAGAAAAAATGAGTAGTAGAAGGAGGGAGAAGGGTTGTGCTGCAAAACAGAAGCAGAAAGCGCCATATCTGGGTAGCCCAGCTGCCAGCTCCCAGATGTGTGTCTGTGTGTGTGTGTGTGTGTGTGTGTGTGTGTGTGTGTGTGTGTGTGTGTGTGTGTGTGTGTGTGTGTGTGTGTGTGTGTGTGTCGAGTTGGGATGTGTATGTGTGTGTGTGTGTGTGTGTGTGTGTGTGTGTGTGTGTGTGTGTGTGTGTGTGTGTGTGTGTGTGTGTGTGTGTGTGTCGAGTTGGGATGTGTGTTGAGATGCGTGACTGCCATGCTTGGTCAGAATCGAAAGGGGGAGGGCTAATCTATCTCTGTTCCATGCGAATCATTCTGCAGTTCACATGTTTAATTAGCTCCTGTAAAAAATGTTGGTGTGCTCTTTGTTTGTCAGGCCAATTGATTTTATGAATTATAAAGAAGCAATTTATGATGGCAAACTAAACTCAGTCAACACCCTGGAGGAAACATCCAATGAAAAATAACAATGAAATAGATTTTTTAATAGCAAGCTAATATTTAACCTGTACTTTTTAATACTAACAAATTAATTAAATCAAAAGGTATATTTTTTCCAAAGTATTTTTTTTTCTCAACATTTGAGCACCACATGTACTGTTACTGCAACTCTGTGAGACAAGCACAGGAAAAAAACTGTTAGAAAGTGTAAGAAAGGACCCGTCTGTCAGTCACACAGTACACAGAGTCAGTACTACTGACACTGCAGGTATTGTGTATGTAAGTGTCTGTCAGTCACACAGTACACAGAGTCATATCTATATATATATATAATATATATATTTATATATATATATATTCATTTTAGTATCGACATTTTTGTATCATAGTAGTACTTTGAAAGTCCTAGTGAATAAGCCTATGTGTCAGTATTAGTGGATGAAACATTTTAGCGCTGTCTCAAACCCTAGTGAACTGACTTGCTGCCGCATAGGCTGCTTCCTTTGAAGGCAGCTCTCCAAATTAAATATGACCTCATAAGTGATGAATTTGGAACATTCTATCTAGGCAGCAACTAAAAAATGCTTATTAAAAAAATTAATTAATAAAAAAAAATATATGTTTAAATATTTTCATTCATATTTTTAAGTACTGAATGGCATTTTGATGATATTTATAAATAAATATTTATTTTGATTTTTTTATTGAGCAATTCTGATGACTGCTGTCTAGGTAAATAGCTCACCATGTTATGGAACAGAGCTGATTCAATACAATTTTATGAAAATGACATGTTGCTTTGAGATCTGTAGATTCATTTGAACATTTTTGTGTTTAATTGTAAAGTCTGTCATTGTTGTGGCTCGGGTGGTTTCTCCTTCACTTGTTTCACAGAAGGTGAAGTTTTGGTTAATGCATAAATAAACAACCACCACTGATTTAAAATATGTATTTGAAATTCCATCAAAAGAAAAAGCGCATAAGACTGAGTGTTGTGCTCATTAAATTTGTGAAAAATAAATAAAAAAATCTACCCAACATTTTGCGGTTGCATTTCAGATTTGTCAGATCTGAGCAACCAGCAGCCTAGTAAACATGCTGATAATTATTTCACCTGTTTGACATTAAGAAGAACGGCTGAACCACTATAACTTATCAATAATGTAACAGCCATCCAGTGACTGGGAAATGCGTTCTGACTGAGAACTGTGTTAATGATAACATGCTGAACGTTTGGATGCCTCTAGACACCCTTACTGATTACCAGTGACTGCCTGATCCAGCACATTCAGTCAGAGGAGAGACAGACCATAACCTAAATGGTGTTAACAAACCAGACTGCCTGTATTGTTAATTCTTTGACACTTCACTTTAGACATTCTACTAACTGTAAGTAACTTTGCAACTACATGTCAACTAACTCTCATTAGAGCATTTGTAGATTGTTAGGTTAAGGTTAGTAGAATAAGTTGCCATACTTGTAAAGTTACTTATAGTCAGTAGAATGTTTGATGAGTGACCATCAAAATAAAGTGTCAGCAGATATTAAGCAGACAATCTACTAATTTTCTAATCACTGCTAGTTGCCATGTAGTTGCAAAGTTACTTATTGGTAGTAGAATGCCTAAAGTGGACTATCAAACAAAAGTGTTACCAAACAATATCCTCTGTTTAGACTGAAGACAGACATTTATTTAAAAAATCCTAGCAGGAGTTTTCCCTCATACATAATAAGCCTGTATCCACCTAAATCAGTGATCAAATAAAATATTTTTGTAAATCCAGGTAATTTACCATGAAAATTATGATTTTTAACATTTATGAATGTGATAGTGCCACTCCGGATTTCCATAAAACTTATAGAATTTATAGGCTTTGGGGTATATTTGGCCACACCCCTTTTAAAATGGCCCCATTATAGCTACCCAAAGGGTAAAGTTCATATATTTTTTTTTATAATTATTTACCTAGAGAGTACAAAGAATCGCGCTGCAGTACTTATATTGAGGTTCAGCGAAAAACCTTGGACTAATTCTTAAATTTAGTTTATATATATATATATATATATGTATTTATGTATTTATGTTTTTTTCAATCTATGTATATATATATATAATATATATATATATCTATATACAGAGCTGGGTAGATTACTTATGAATTGTAATCAGTTACTGATTACATGATTACATGACAAAATTTGTAGTCAGTAATATAATCTCTTAGATTACACATTTTTGGTAACGTAATCTGATTACTTTTGGATTACATTTAGATTACATTTGTGCTAACCGTTATTTGATATCACATAAATTGAATTAGCCTAATCTTGTACTATTTTGACAGATACAAAGAAAAAAAATATAGTCCAAAAATTATATTTAATTCACCAACAAGAGCCACAATAGCTTCTTTTCAAGTGCAATGTATGGACAGTTAATACTTACAAATTACAAACACTAATATACCTTGCTGTTAGTGTTTGCTAGTAACACTGAATAAAACAAAATCACATCTTATGATTTTAAAGCATATTTACATAAAATTAAGTAAATTTAGAAAACCGCTACATTACAAAAACCAATATTGAAAAACATGAAAGTCACAGCAATATAATTGCTAGGTCAAATATCTAAAAAATATCTAAAAAAACTCTAGAAGTGTATATGACTGAAAAACATCATATATATATATATATATATATAAGATATATATATATATATATATATATATATATATATATATATATATATAAGACCATTTCTAAGTAAAATATTTCATCTCAAAACACCTGAAGTGCATAAGGTAGTAACAATGAAGAAAAATCAACATTACAAAAAATATATTAAAGAACATGAAATTCCCAGCAATAACTTTGCTAGGTCAAAGATTTCAGTGGACAGCAAATTAATCCTTGGTAGGCAGATCTTACACTGAACAGTGACATTTTTCCAATTTTTTTTTTTTTTTTTTAATGAAATGATGTCAGTACATCCAGTGATTAAAGGCAGCGTTCCCCTCCATTTTCCATTATCTTGTTGCTGATTTCTTCTGAGCGTGATTCTGACACCCCTCCCCCTCTCCGCCGGAAAAACTTGAAGAATCACGAACGTATTTTAGCGGCAGGTTTATTATGAAAAAAATATAAACGTTAAAAATAAGGAAATTTAGGAGAATCAATGATTTGTAAACAACTTATTACCTTTGTGTAAATAATATGTAATCATGTAATCCATAAAAAAAGTAACTGTAGTCTGATTACGAGTATTTTAAAAAGTAGTTTACTCTAATTACAAGTAATTGAGATTTGGAATCTGAATACGTAATCCAGATTACATGTAATCCGTTACTACCCAGCTGGATATATATATATATTATATATATATATATATATATATATATAGGGTATATATATATATATATATATGTATGTATGTATATGTATATATATATCAGGGACAGATTGATCTTCTGCAGAAAGTATAGTGAATGGACTGCTGAGGACTGGGGCAAAGTCATATTCTGAGATGAAGCCCCTTTCCGATTGTTTTGGGGCATCTGGGAAAAGGCTTGTCCGGAGAAGAAAAGGTGAGCGCTACCATCAGTCCTGTGTCATGCCAACAGTAAAGCATCCTGACACCATTCATGTGTGGGGTTGCTTCTCATCCAAGGGAGTGGGCTCACTCACAATTCTGCCCAAAAACACAGCCATGAATAAAGAATGGTACCAAAACACCCTCCAACAGCAACTTCTTCCAACAACAGTTTGGTGAAGAACAATGCATTTTCCAGCACGGTGGAGCACCGTGCCATAAGGCAAAGTGATAACTAAGTGGCTCGGGGACCAGAATGTTGAAATTTTGGGTCCATGGCCTGGAAACTCCCCAGATCTTAATCCCATTGAGAACTTGTGGTCAATCCTCAAGTGGCGGGTGGACAAATAAAAACCCACTAATTCTGACAAACTCCAAGAAGTTATTATGAAAGAATGGGTTTGCTATCAGTCAGGATTTGGCCCAGAAGTTGATTGATAGCATGCCCAGTCGAATTGCAGAGGTCCTGAAAAAGAAGGGACAACACTGCAAATACTGACTCTTTGCATAAATGTCATGTAATTGTCGATAAAAGCCTTTGAAACGTATAAAGTGCTTGTAATTATATTTCAGTACATCACAGAAACAACTGAAACAAAGATCTAAAAGAAGTTTAGCAGCAAACTTTTTGAAAACTAATATTTATGTAATTCTCTAAACTTTTGGCCACGACTGTATATATATATATATATATATATATATATATATATATATATATATATATATATATATATATATATATATATATATATATATATATATATATATAAAATCAAGAATATTTAATGAACGATTTGATTGATGGCAGTGGTTCTTGAGTCAAAGTTGCTCAGTATGAGGATATCTATAAAATAATATGAATATTGTGTGAATGGATGAAACACCATGTGATTACAGAGGCATAAAACTCATTAGCGCCACCTAACGGCCGATTACTCTCAAAATTCCTACAGACGTCTAGGGCCCACCAAGTTTCGGTCGGATTTGCCTCTGTTAACCTTGTCTGATAGGTGCTTAAAATTCATTGCCAGATGGCGGACATGTTTTTGAGATACGTGAATGTCTTTGTAGATGCTTTTGGCACTTTGGACAAAGACGCGGCATACCAATAAATAAAACCCTGTTTTATTTATTCATCTATTTACCCCCTTTTTAAGACCCTGTAACCCAGCAAAACATTCATGGGGGAACTTGTGGCCCAGATGGGTTGGACTCGTCCAGGGCCGAATTTTAAGGCCCCAGTCCAGCCCTGATCATGAGCCAAGGATTCCAACTATATAAGACACTTGAGCCTGCGACAAGCAGTTTAGGAGTTATGAGCCATTTTGTACTTTTGATCGCTGCAGCACCCCCTTCAGACCGATTGGGAAGAGACTTGGTGACATTGTTGAAGGTGTGAGTACTACCATCCCTCCAAGTTTCAGGTCTCTATGACTTACAGATTTGTCTGCCTGATTGCTGATCCTTGGCCATTCTAACAGTTAAATAGGGTTTCAGCGCTATGTGCTTGAATGCCTAATAATATTGATATGTTAATGTTCTGTATGGAAACAGTGTGACAGATGCAGTGCAGTTGTAGTGCAGCTACTCATTTCACATGCAATTAAAAATATATCTCAAAATCAAAAGGGTGAACTTTTTTGCAGTTGCTTTGAAAATAAAACCTGCTGCTAATGTTTCATTTTTAAAAAAGGGTTTTAAAAGAGAAGCATTGACAACATTAAATATTAAGATTTAAAAAAAAAAAAAAAAAAAATGTGTAAGGTGCTGTATATTTTAATGTTCCACAGAAATTTGCTGTTTAGAGGACCAGTGTGTTTACAAGAACAAATGTAGCACATATCAATTTTGAAATCAGTCATTTCATGTGCACATTAAATGCAGCTGATGTGGCCAGTGATTCATGTGTATTTTGTGAAAGTGCCTTGGGAATTAGTGTGAATATTTCTTGAACATCAGTGTGTGCGTGAGTCTGAATCACTGTTTAGATGCACAATTCTCTCACACTGTCACAAAGACTCCTTCCTCCTAAGGACAGCTGATTTGCATTCCACTCACTCATACTGTCTCTGTCTGTGTCTCTCTCTTTATCTCTCTCTGACCTGATCACTCACAGATGGCACAGCCCTTATTCTGTTCCTCCTTCTTTACAGAGTGCTCAGCAAAGAACGTGTGCAATCACAACACAAATGGATTAATTATGTGTTTCAGGGTAGAAAACCTCTGTGAATTCATATTGTATACAAACTTGGTGGGAAAAATCAACACATGCAGACGTCCCTTGCCACAGACATGTGCAAATTCATGTACACAAATGCATACATGCACACACATGTATACACAGCTTAGCACCATAAGCAGGGATGATACTGAGGTGATGTGAGGATTTTTAAAGTGCAAAGCCACAGTGTTACCCTGGAAAGGCTGATCCCATTTAGAGGTTCCAGCAAAATCCCAATCCCATTCAAAGCCATTGACTGGAATAAAGATATTAGCCTCCCTTCAGATTAGCACTGTAACGCAAGAATTATTATGTTAATGTATCAAAATCATGGTTGTTTATGTTATTCTTTCTGAAGAGTTAAGTTTGGGCCATCATTAGTCACTATCTTGCTTTATACAAAGTCCATCTTAAAACACTAACTAGTCTTTATCTTTACTGAAAATACATTAACCCCCGGTTTCACAGACAAGTCTTAAATCTAGTCCTAGAATAAAATGTAAATCTGAGCTGAGCTGGAAAAAAAACTTGCACTGACTGATCTTAAAACATGTGCCTTTGTTTTGTCTTAGGATGCACACCAGTAATGCTTTTTTCTACGGCATGTTTATAAAAATTACTTAAATGTCCTAATTGAACTATGGCTTAATCCTGTTTTAGGCTAAGCCCCATCTATGAAACCAGGCCTAAATTACACTTGATTTCAACATTTATTTCCTAATGCAATCCCATGCAAAGCAAACTACAGATCCACTGCCCTGTTAGTTATGAAATGACATACATTAGACCATAATGAAATTAAGTTTTGACAAAATGTTAGAGTTGTGTTGCTTCAGCTCATTTTAACAAAGTAATTTGAACAAGCAACCAAAAATTATTATTATTATTATTTATTTTTATTTTTTTTTAGTGTAGATTCCCCTGTATTTACTCATATATGTAGGTAATTTTCACGAATAAGGCTTGTTGTGTTCTCAATGACTGTAAGAGCAGTGTTTTGAAATAATTTCCACCTTTTTCTTTTTTCTTTTAGTTGACGCCATCTGCATTCATAGACATGACCTATTTAATAAGAGGGGGAGGGGTGTCTGGTCACTCATAATACGACTGTTGACGGATATCTATGAGTAATCCCCTTACTCACCTCACCTTCACTCAACATCTCTGCCTCTGATATCCCCCACCCCACCCACACACACACACACACTCACACTCACACTCACACATACACACAACATTCGACTATGTCACCCTGCTTTAGATTACAGTGATGTTTCTTTTAATCAGCTATATGTAGGAAGCTTTTACATTCATTCTGAACATCTATTCTGTCTAAAGGAGCTTTAGCTAAGAATTTATGAGGTGCTTACATCTATTATTTCTCTCCTCACTCTGGGCTGATGCCTGTTGTACGGGACAGTTGAAGACGCAAAGCGCTGTAGGATTCCGATCGTGGACTGCCCTCTGACCCTGGGCACATTTGTGCGGTTTGGGCTGCCTCTGATGATGGATTAAGAGTCTTTAATCAGAGTGTCTGGGGAGAACTTGGCAATCTGAGCCAGGCCAATTCACCAGCCCCATACAGCCATGCATCATTACAACACAGATATCCTCCGAACTCTCCACACCCTCCTCCCTCAGACCCGACACATTAAAAGGGTCATATGACGTTGCTTAAAAGAACATTATGTTGTGTATTTGATGCAATGCAATGTGTTCATGCGGTTTAAGGTAAAAACAAAACAAAACAAAAAAAAACATTATTTTTCACATAATGTACATTATTGTTGCTCCTCTATGCCCTGACTTTCTGAAATGCATCGATTTTTACAAAGCTCATCGTTCTGAAAAGTGAGGTGTACACTGATTGGCCAGCTATCCAGTGCATTGTGATTGGCTAAATACCTCAAGCGTATGACGAAAATGTTACGCCCCTTACCATACTGTGATGCCATGTCCCGGCACAATGAGACAAAACAAATAAAACCCATTACAAACGAGGCATTTGTTGCATCCAGTAGGGACATAATTACTGATTATAATGACTTATATTGTCTTTTTACGTGTTGTGTATTGCGCCGCGTAAACATAAAACCCTGTCTGCATTTGTGATTGGAGAAACGGCAAACAACAAGCGCTACTTTACACTGCTTAAAACTCGCATTTGAATCGTCAGTGGCAAATTCTTTAAATATAAACAACGTACTTACAGGCTGAGAGTCAAAAGTGCCAGACTGTCCTTGCAAAGTTGGAACTGCCCAACTTTATAGAAACAGCTGTTGTGCCACAGACGCATTTCAGGCTACTGGTTTAGAAAACAGTCCTCCATAAAATGTGCTGCGCACATCTGAATATTTGGGTTGAATTGTTCTGGAACAGTGTTGTAAATACAACTTAACCACTGATTTCTAGCTGTGCCCTCTTTTGGAAGGCAAAACAAAATAGTTTCGCATTTACAACGAAACACAGCGTCTACACGACATGACGGCGGCAGCAATAATACTACTGCGAGAATAAAAGTTAGGCCTTCTTTCTTTGTGTGAACATTTAGGTGGTGTTATGCAAATCATCCCTTACAGTGATGTAGACATTTGGGGGTGTGTTTAAACGAGGCATTTTAGGAGGGTGTGGACAAGTCTTAACTTTTATAAAGACTATCTCTTTGGGTTTGAGATTTTAGTCTTTGCAACTTTAATGATCTTATATATGCACAAACAGCTTGTAACACTCCAAAGAGAAAGGAAATTTGAAATTGCATCATATGACCCCTTTAAGATTTAAATACATCCCTCATCTGCTACGCTACACATTCAGCAATCGAAGAAGGTCCTGAACCCTTGTTTTTCTAGAATGATAATACCGAAACACAAGCTGTTTGCTGCAGTGGTGTGAAAGGGAAGGGAAACGAGACAACAGATTGGCTGTGTAAAGCCAGATTCATTAGTTTTGCTTAAAACAAATTCCCGCAGCGATACTCCATCAGAGAGAGCCATGTCATCTGTATGGTCATGGCTGGCGTGTGTTGAGTTAGGCTGTCAGGCATATAAGAGCTTTTCTGGTGCTTGCGCAGTGAGATGCTTTGTAAATTGTAGTGGGGATCTGCAGATGAAAAGGAATTTCTTTCCCTTTGTCTTTGCATTTTACAATGGTTGCAATGACATTTTTCTCAACAAATTGAGTTAATATTTAAGAAACACCCATTATTGTCAATCTTGTAGAGCAGTTTACCTGTCATACAATACAGAATTGAATGTAAAATGACTTAAATTCAATTCCTAAATTTGAATTAAGGGAGCAAACAGAAAGTATAATTTCAATTCAAATTTGAATGTAGGGAAAATACATAGATTGCATTGTGTTAAGATATATTTATCTTATACAAAAAGCTATATTTATATATTTTATATATATTTTGTCATATATAATCAATTCACTTTTGTGGACCAGGGTGGAGAAGCATTTCATTTCCTGAAATGCATTACCTGTGTTACATGTCTTTGAATTGCATTTCAATAAATTCCACTTCCACTGACATTTATCTTACAATCCTCCCCAGAGTCTGCCTTTATCACCAATACAATACACAAGTTTCACACAGATTTATACAACAGCCTGTTGATTTATCGTATTTATTGAAGTCATTTCTTTTGATCAAGCATCTTCATACTTTTACATATCTTTTTTATTTGTCATATGTCATGTATGTTTTGCATTAGCCTACTTAAATTAAACCTTCCTGTCAAGTAGAAATTTTGAAACCCTTGAATTGAATGCAGCATTAGCCCAGAATAGATTTGGCACTTCCAGTTTTTCCAGCTTTTATTTATCTTGTGATTAGTTCACTGACCCAGAATACTATGAATGTCTTGAGGCTTACATTAACAATCTGTAATAGCTTGTGACTGATGCATAAAACAAAAGTAGGACAACTAAATGTTCTTTAAATTGTTAAATTAATTGTATGTACAATGTTGGAATTTCAGTGACAATGTTTGTCTTTAGGATCATTCAGATTTATTCCAATTTAGTTCCTCACTGTATCCTGCTAAAATCATTATTTTGCAAATGTGAAGCTGTCTAATAATTGTGACCCAAGAGCCTTAGACAACATCCACAGTCCTCTTTTTAGAGTAAAGAATATCCATTAAATATCCACCAAGGCCTCTTGAACTGTCATGTTTGTAGCTCATTAGCAGTTGAATGAGAGGGTTAATGTGGTGCAGGTTGTTACAGACTATTTTTATTAAGTAATATTACATCTAGTTAAACCCAGAGGAGTCTGTTGGTTTCTCAGATGGTCATCTTCGGCTCCCCAAAATATTAAGCTGTCCCTGAATGTAACTTCTCTGGCTGTCAAGTCCATGCAGTTTAGCATAAGCAATAGTTGCACAGATCTGTCTCAGAGAGATTGCTCTCACTTCTCACTTCCTGTGCTATTCTGCGGAGCAGTTGTCTGTGTTTGTCAGAAGGCAATTAGAGTCAGCACACAAGATGCCCTGTTTCATTTATCTTAGATTCAGAGTGAGGTACGGTACTCAGGCCTCACCTTGTCAGCCTATGACATGCTACTGCTCACAGCCAATCACAGAGAGTCAGAACTGGCTGAAGTAATCACTTTACAGTGGATGGAGAAGTAAACACTTTACAGAGAAGGGAAAATTTGTCTCTACCTTGATGGGGGTGTGGGGGAAACATGCTGTGGAGTGACATTTAAAAAAGAAAAAAAACACACACACACGTACAATTAGAAAATGGGAGTGAATGTATTTAATTATATATGGAGTAAAGTCCCATTAGAAAATGGGCCTCAATGTCTTTGTTAAACAGGAAGTAATCATATCATTGCAAAAAGGTTGATCTTCTTTCCCATGGAACACAAAAATGGGCCTCAATGTCTTTGTTAAACAGGAAGTAAACCAAATTTGGAAGATACCTTAAACGAATAGTCATCATTTACTCACCCTCATGTCATTGCAAACCTGTATGATCTTCTTTCTTCTGTGGAACACAAATAAGGGTATTTTGACATGAGTGAATGATGACAGAATTTGCAGACTATTCTTCTCACCTGAATAATTCACTTCTTTCATTTTGGTTGGTGTCTACATCCAGTTTGAAGCTTGTTTTTCAGAGATGCGGCAGCAGATGACAAAGAAACGGAGTTATCTAAGAACTTGGCATCCTAAAAAGTGTTTTTCAGAGATGCGGCAGCAAAGGGGTTTATTATATATATTTATATATATATATATATATGGGGAAACTCTTTTGGACCAACTTTCTATCTAAAATATGGGTAAGCCTACAGTATTGCATCAACTACAAGAAAAGAAACCTCAAAACCATCATCAAAATTCTCCAACAACTGGAAAACAAGTTCAGATGCTTCTGAACAAAATTACTGATGGATGGTAAGAAGTAAAGATGAAGGACAGAAATGTAACACTGTGATGGCCAGGATGTGTTAGTTTGAACGTTTTCAATGTAACTGGATGTTTGAAAGCAGCATTACCCAGCACTGCAATTTTCCCATCTTCTTCAAAAGCTTAGCCATTGTTCCTTGAAAAGCCCAAGATACCACACCTGAATGGCTGCAGATGTGAGTTCTGCATTTGGGGACTTGCGCCCATTTCAAAACCGTAGCACTTTGCCTGTGCTTCAAGTCCTTTACAATAGAGACAGCAAATGTTAATATATTTTCCAAAGGATTTTTAGCACTGTTAGATATCATAATTTTGAGAGTTTTATCAACATATGTTTTTTTTTTTTTTTGTATATACTCAATACCATGTTTTTCCCAACCCATGTGATTTTCTTCCTTCTATGGTAATAGAAGGTCATTAAAAAATATTTGTGCATTCCAAGTAGTCTGAAGCCATGCAATACCCCAGTTATAGCAACAGTCTTTTTTTTTCAACTTTGTTTGTTTGTTTGTTTGTTGCATTTTTAGTTTGTCTGCTTGCCTCCTCATCTTAAGAACTTGCACAATGGTTTTATACACTGATATGAACAAACAATTATTTTAGTGAGAGCTTTGACCTTGTTCTGTGTTACAATAACACCTGTGCATTTAATTAAACATAATTACTTCACTTAGCTCGCTCACAGGCCATTCTGTCTTCGCTCAGCCTGTTGTGGTTGGATCAGCATGCTTATCCGTGCATGTGTAAACTTCATTTGGAGATAATTGCTAATAATTATCCCCTGATAAGTCAGTACGGCAAAAGGCGGCTTGAGAACCGGGGCTGTTTTGTTGTCAGCTTCCAAACTGGCGCAAGAGCAGATAAGAAATGAATTGATGAAGATGAGTTATTTTTTCAAGAGGTCAGTTGAAAGGGGGACTATTTAAAAAGAGAAACTACAATGTTGTTTGTGCTCTTATTGTCAGTCAGGTTTCCATTATTTTGGAGGTCACAGACTCTGCGCTTCAGGCTAGTATTTCAATAAAAGATAAATAAATAAATCGCTATTAACAGCATGTTCTGCCTCCTGCCTTTCAAGGAGGACATTTAGCCTTTAAACTTTTTGGTAGACTCAAAGCTGACTGTACAAAAACCTCCTTCATTATTCTTCTCTGTAGCATGTTAGCCATCTGTTTGACCACATAACCTAATTACTAGAATTACACATTTAATTCTTCACAATGATTTCCACATTTTTTCCAAGGAATAATTCACAAGACAAGCAAAAGAAGATTCTGGCATCATGTTGTTCTGGCTTCAGTAGTGTTTGTGAATTTGGCATAGCCTGGTTAAATTAAGACCCTGGAGCCCTGGAGAGCAGCTTTGGCATTAAAGTCTAATTATATATATATATATATATATATATATATATATATATATATATATATATATATATATATATTACTGCGCTTCTCCTTGAGGCAGCTATTGCACCTCATCGCCCCTGGTGACCAGACTGGAATGAGAATGTTTCGTTTCTGTTAGCGATGCTACCATGCCGACGGCAAAGAGACCCAGTGGGCCCCTGCTGTGTCCCCTTCATTACATCAGCAGCACAGCTCTGCCTCGTATCAACACTGTGATTAAAATGTTACTGGTGATAAGAGGATATGAAGGTCAAGCTACAAGGAGTGGAGTGTGGAATTTGAGACCTCCACCTGAACAGAACAAAGAGGCCTCATCAGAATGCCATGCATGCCTTTTACTCCTTGCAGCTCGATAGCTTTGTTTTGTTCAGTCTCTGGACCAGCCTTGTTAGTTCAGGCTGGTGAGCCATTCATTGCAATGCATAGTTCTTAATAAATAAGTACCTCATTGCTTGAATTGTTGCATGTCACTGTAAAACACCCTGTTTTATGGTTTTTACTCTTGTGTAGTTTTTATATGTCTCAGAAGTCTATTACTCACTATATGCCGTTTTATGAGCCACTATAATATCAGTGACTAATTTGCATCATATGTCATTATTTGGTGGGAGATTATATGTGTGCAAGCTTGCTGACATTTCACAGATTCTTTCTTGGCTGACAGGTGCCAGTTTTAAAGAGGATGTCCTAGAATCTTTTCTAGATTTGACATGCCCTTCTGTTAAATTGAATAAAAAAAATAAAAAACTATAGATAATGAGATGCAAATCAGGGTGTCTGGAGAATAATGCCCTCTCATTTATTCTGCCCGTGTATACTTGCGGGGACTGAGCAGTCATTTGTCACTTCCAAACGTGATTCGGTGCATCACATTTATCAGCCCCTGCACGCGCATCTCTTCGGACACACAAGTTTTAATGGTTTTAATAATGCTCCTCTGTTCCCACACAGGGCAGACCGTACACCTGCGTGAGAAAGAGAGACAGCAGACATCAAGAGTCAGGTTATGCCCGTAATCCATGAGGAGCCTCAGTCTGGAAAAAGTTAGATCAAAGACTAGCGACTGATCAGCTTTTGATTTTTTTTTTTTTAAGTGTTACTTTAATCTGTTAGAATGATGCGGTGCAACTTTAAAGGAATTCAGTTCTTTTTTCCTAACTTAATATCTATAGAAGACATATGTGGCCACAAGGTATTATTTCAGCTATAGTAATAATGTAAAATATTTATAGTAATACATTTACATTAGAGGCAATTGGGTCAAGTATTAATTTTTATCATTCATGTATAAATTCTGTTTTCTATTTCCATTTTTAAATTATTATTTTTGTATTCCATTACTCAACAAAAATTGATTCATTGAAGTCACACCTAATCACATAAATAATCATGTTGGGGAAGCAAGGTGGAGAACCACTGATTTATAGTAGTCAAAGATACAGATACAGATGAAGTTAAAGACAATTGTGTTTTTCAGTAAATGAGTTCAAAAATATGTGTGCAAGTGACAGTCAATTTCTTTTTAAATTAGGAGCAAGAATCACAAGTGAACTGAAAAACAGACACACATATAAACATGTTCTAGCTGCAGAGCAGTTTCACATAACTGCATCACATTTCTTTACGTAAGTACTTTGTGTGTGCCACAGAAATATCCATCTTTTGCCTTCCTGCATACAAAATCAATTTCCGTGCTTAGAGAGGAAATGGAGGAGAAAACCTCCCTGCAAAGTGTGTATGGGGCAAATGCTTGCTTGGGGTTTGTCCCTAGAGGCCATACTGAATTTATCACCAAAAACTAGGGATGGGTCACGATTTTAGAATATTCAATTAGTTGATTTAATTATACAATATTGAATAGGTTGTGCGATTATTGTCTTAAAAAATCTACCCATGTTTTCTGTGCTGATGTCAAATGTGTGGTAAGTACTGCAGAGTGCTGCTCCACGTGTGATCGTGATTCTCAAAAGTGAAAGTAAAAAACTTCAAAAGCGATTTCAATGTCCCGCATATTAATAATGGCTCCCTAATGCCCGCAGTTTATATACAGTATAATTGCCCAATGATATAATTGCAACAGAAGATATTGAAGTAACGTTTATTTTTCCTCCCATCTCGTATCTATTCCCTTCAGGAGTTAGAAATATCTTAGTCTTATGAGCAGTTGATTTATGCTAATCGACGGACTGTTATGTCAATAAGTGCCGTCATTCGGTTATGTTTATTATATTAATATGTTTCAGCACATTACAATCATTATATGGCTTGAGTTAAGGTAGCCTATCATCTTCTAAATGAAACCGTTTATCATGCAGATTGAAAGTGTGAATACCTTCTCCCTCCCTCTCTCTCTGTTTAAGGGTGTTTGTGCGTGCATACAGGGGAGGGGTGTGATTTTCGAATATTATTTTGCTTGGAATGCCCATCCCTACCAAAAACATTTAAAAAATGACTGCCTCTGAGGATTAAAAACATTCACAAATGCTTCAGGATTTATTGATATTAAATAGAATATATATAGCAAAAAATCTGTAAATAATCAAAGTCTGCATCATATGCAACACAATGCCAAATATACAGCTCTTCATTTTTTTATATTAAAAAAATATTAAACTGTTTTATTTCTCTCATTGAAGGTGTGACCAGTAATTATTTATTTTCCAGAGGGATAATTATAAATAACCTATCTTTTGAGAGGAAAGAAAAAACAGAAAAATGGTGTGGATTTTGCAGAATCCTTGACACTTTCTGGAAGCTTCAGAATACCTCCACATGCAGATGCACGTTTAATTAAAATGCAAATAATTTACAAGGTCACTCTGGTCTCTAAGTGCTGGTTCCATTTTGTTCTCCCTCACGGGTGTAATTGAACTCCATGATTGAAAATCCACAAGGGCAAATGTTTTATTTCTTAATTCCTTTCTTTTTTTTTACCATGACAGGTGCAAGTGCAACCTTCACGCCAACAGCTGCATCTATGACAAAGAGAGACTGACTTGCGAGTGTGAGCACAACACTACGGGGCCTGACTGTGGCCGCTGTAAGAAGAATTATCAGGCCAGAGCTTGGAGTGCAGGATCCTATCTCCCCATCCCCAAGGGCACAGCAAATATCTGTGAGTACAGACACACACACGTACACAAACTTTCCCGTTCCACTTACTGGAAAGAACAATATGGGCTCTGTGTTTGTGGATAACAAGGCTCACATGTCCTTTTACTCTGACCATAAACCATCTCTCTTACTGCTGTCATACGTTTCACAATGCACTCATGGTGTCTCCCCAGAAGCCATTACCTTACTTCCAGTTTAAAACCAGGTCCTCACAGGAACTCTGACACCGAATGTTGAACAGCACAGTCACTTCTAAACTTCTAAGAAAGGCTATCAAACATTGCACATTACAAACTAAATGCTTTTTATTGTATACTGCTCTGAGATAGTTATTACAGTAAGTCCAAAAAGTGGTGGTGATTTGATACACACTGGGATCCTTTAGAGATTTTATTTTATTTTTTTTACAAACTATATTACCAAAGTAAAATATTTCAGTGAATGTGAATTTCTGAATTTCGATTTGATATGTCCTTCTTCTGTTTTTTTTTTTTTTTTTTTTTTTTTTGTGTATCCTTATCAAAATCATAAACTTAAGATAATTTGAATAAGGTTTCAGTGTTTTTGTTCAATAAAAGTCATTTGAGTCTAAAAGTCCAAAAAATAAAATACAAACAAAAAACGAGAAAGAAAGTCAAACAGGTTTTAAATGGCAAGTTGGTAAGAAAATGATGACAGAGTTTTGCTTTTGGTTGAACTGTTGCTTTAGGGAGTGTTTACTCCTCCGAAAGATGCAGAATACTTGTAGGACATTTCTTTCAAAGAACACAATGCATGTCAAATGTACGAACTATAACAGAAGGACAGTTAGCCTTTAGAAAACCAGTGTTGTCTGTAATTCCAGCCTGAGGACTACACCACCACTGCAGGTCAATTTAAATGGCAGGAGACAGAGCCTTCAATCCAACACACAAAATGTTTGCCCAGAAGTTAACTAGCAATATTAAACACTCACCATATGCTTCTGGGACTAAAGCAGCAGTATATACAGATATGACCATAGCATGCACAGAAACTGTGTGCATGCCAAAACTTTCTTTTCAGTCTTGAGCAGGTTTGAGTGTGTGTTTGTTTGTCTTTACATGCATGTGTATGAGTGGAGCGACACATGCCTCCTGGCAGCTGTTGTACCTCATGACTCTCTAGGAGCCGGTGGAGTGTTTTGAAGGATTGAGATTGACAGGACATTATTAAAAAAAAAAAACAGACTCTGAACCCACTATAAAACACAGCCTCACCTTAAACCCATTATTATGGTCCTATGTGAGGAGAGTGAGAAATCCATAATGTAATAATGCTGCAAATGACAGGCTCTTAGATCATTCACTTTGGATTTAAAAATAATTTGATTAAATAATAATAATATTTCAGACAGAAGAAAGGCAGTTTGTCATTTTAAAACCAATTGCAGCTTATTTTACAACAGTTCTATGTGCTTGACAACATGTAGCAGAGCAATGGGGACAAATGGGGTCAATGGAAAAAAAAACTAGTGGTAAAAATAGAGTAGTATGTCCAGTATGGTGCTATTTTTATCCTATAAGTAGTATTGTAGCATTCTGTAAACATATTAATATACAAAACAAAGACAATAATCTATGTGTGTATATATATATATATAGTATGTAGTGTTACCTCTTCCTTTTTTTGGCATTGTAGGGCAGAGTGATTCCTGTTAGTCTGAGTGGGTCAGACAAACCAGGAAAAGAGCTTGAGATTGAGGAAAGAACATTGGATATCGCTCTTCGTCAAAGCATGCTCACACTTCTAGAAAGTGGGCAGGTTCTCGCTTCACATTGGAACAGCGAGTCAGAGAGCGATCAGTTCAAGAATTAGCAATGACAGGCCATTTCTGCTCTCGAAGAGAGGGGAAGTGATGTGGGCACCCCCATTTCCTCTCCCTCCTGGAAAAGGTGGCAATAGGACTCACACAAAATGTTCTGGCCCATGCTGATCTGAATTTAAAATGCCTTCTTAAGCTTGACTAATGTTTGTGTGTTTATATAGCTTGTCAGATTGATGTAGGGTTTCATGACATGAGTCAAAATACGATCTGATCTGCACCATGCCTGCTGTTTCCCTAACACAGCGACCGTGGGCGATCAGCAACCCCCCGCTTACACTTAAAAATGCCATGAGGATTAGCAAGCAATGCTAATTGTTTTCCACATCTCTGTTGAGTAATGGTTTGTGGTTTAAAACAGCACTTCTTTACAGAGAACTGACTAATTCCTCTTGTCCTGGCAGGATTAAACTGTGCAAATGAAAATTTAAATCAACCCAGTCTGGCCTTGTAAATTACTCGTAATCAAAGCACTTAAAGAGAGAGATGTGTCCCGACACAGTTTCAGTAAAGGTTTTTATTGCTCCTCATTGGCCTCATCTTCAGTCCGCGAGGATAAAAGCTGAACATGATATAAGCTTTTATGCGACTTATTGATTTTTCAGCTTTTTAACATTTAATTATTTGGATACAAAATTCCAACAGGAGCCATGAAAATCACGCTTGAGCGAGATCCACCAGGGGAGGAGATTCATAATACCTCATTTACATCCGTTCAGCCTAGCTAGCGAAGACAGCCCAACACATCTGGAGATGACAGTCGCAATGAGAGTAAATTATTATCAACAGTGCCGTAGTGTACAACTGATGGCTGGTTTTGTTTATTAATTAGTGTACATAAGTATAGGGCTGCCAGATGTCAGTGTGTTTGCCTGCCGTTGTTCAGCGAATCAAACTTTTCGTTCCTGGGCTGAAACTATAACAGCTGTACCCTTCCTCCCCCACCTGCCATCCTCAGACGTGCAAACTATCTTAGAGAAAGAACATACACTCAGAGAGGAAGACGATTCCAGCCTCAGCACGTTCCGTCCTGTAGAAGGTGTTTGCCTTTCTTGTTTTGTAACATAAACGATCTTGAAGTGTAATTAAGCGTGTCCTCAATCCACGTTCCACTGCTGTACGAATGCTCTAATTAGTGCTATCTGAAGGGCCAGGTGGCCATCTTGTCTTGTCCCAGAAGAGGAAAGTTATTTTGTTCCGTTTGTGTTATCTAATTATTCATTTTAACATCTCCACCCTGGCTGCATATCCTCCACAACCCCCACGGTTTCCTTTTCCATACTGACTCTTGTAGTGTCAGCTCTGAAAGCATATAATGCTCATTCTCTCTTTCTATCTTTTTTCTCTTTCTTTGTTTTATGTTATGTTCTCCTTATTCCCCCATGAGACCTGGTTTGTTTACACTACCTTTTCCACATCTTTCTCTGTGCTGGTAATCTCTCTTTCAAATATTTGTTCCTTCCATCACAGGATTTTCCATCGTACGTCGCATTCCCAGAATCTTAACTGTGACTGTGACTCATCGCAGTCACTTTTTCATACTTGCCATCTCCCGTACAAATCTATTCACTCTGCCCTGTAAGACATTCAGATGGAGGCGCCGTTACTGTAGCAGAGGTTGGACGACAAGTTCCACAGGTGTAGATTGTCACATTTCCTTCCATTTTGAGCCACACAGTTGCTTGTGTATGTCACGGCTCAAATCCGGGTAGAAAACGGATGATGGATGGCCAGGAGATCTAAGCGGCTAGGGAAAGTAATTACAAACTTTGCCAAGGGTAGAAATTTTGTAGATAAGCATTACCGGAATGTCCAGGTGGATGGAAAAAGCAAACAGATGAGACTCTGTGAAGGTCAGGATGTTGTTCTACCAGAACAACAATAATGAGGCCACCAGCAATTCAACTAGTTCTGTTTCCAACATGAAACATGAAATACAGCATCACAGAGGGTTTAGTCCTTTTGCTGGCGATGGAAGTGGGCAGTTAAGGAACAGATTGGCTTTCAAATGGGAAAAAAGGGAAGTCGTCACAAGTTTCATGCCGTCCAGCGGGAATCCCTCAAGCTGGATGACTTGGCAGGCGAGTGAGTGTGTTATGTAGGGCAGGACAGATCTGGTATCTTGCCCAGGTTGGGTTAATTACGTCCCATCAACCTCTGGGAAGAAGCCTGAAAAATTAACTGTCAGTATAACATGTGTTTAGGTGTGTGTGGGTGGATTTTTCCCCAAAGAGATTGTCTATTCTTTATCATTCATAGAGCACTGTAGGTGTATTTTGACAGCATAATTGCTTGATTGTGAGAAAAGTGTCTTATTAATTTATGGAAAGGTGGATTTGCACAAAATCAAGGAAGTATTTGTTTAAAATAAGAATAGAAGGAACATAGAATAAGTATTTACAATATATATGGCATATTTGTAATATATTTACACTCCTTTGAGGTATTACAGCACATCACTGGTGGGATATCTTTCTACCTTATTTACCCCTAAAAGGTTCATAATACAGTAGGTGGCCAACCAAAATGAGCTCTTTGCTGTCGCGAATGCCGCCGTTAAGTGCATCAAAGCACATTTTCACAAATAGCCATCAGCTTTGCCTCACTGGTGTTACATTTGACGGCTGTAGTCGGGGAAAATTAAAGAAAAACACTGTAGTTAAAATATTTAATATTCACAGATGAAAGTTTAGTACTTATGAAGTTATGTGCGTATCTTAGAACAAATTCAAGCAGGATAAATATCAAGCCTAAGAGCCTGTGCTTATATTTTCTCTAAGCTACACAGTATTACACCATATTTTAGATTTGAAACATTTAATGGGTTTGCAGTATTATTTATATAATATGAATTATGTGTTATATTATCCTAAAGAAATGGTGGTTTAGTTTGCATCGGAGCATTAAAAGTGGTAGCCTATTTTAGTGAGCTAGGCTACATGGAATTCTATGCAAAATGTCAATATTCTCACTTGTTAGGCCTATATTTGTCACAAATACATTTTTCATTTATATTTTAAAATTCCTAACACCAACTAAACACCAGCTAAAACCTAACACCAAAAGGTGTGCTTGTGTTAGGACAACTTTGATGAACTTTTTTGATCCACTTCAAATGTTACTGTATATATTTAGAAAATTGTGTTAAAACTAACAATTATTAAGTTTGGCAGATGCGCGTCTCTTTTGCCAGTTTCTTTGTCTCTCTCTCTCAGAGGCACCTCATCTCTCCTGAGAAAAAAACACTGTATTATATTGTATATAATACTCATGCAAAAATTACGAGGCATTTGTCCTACTTTGCTTAAACCTGCTCTGCATAGGTGTTTGAGGCAGGCTTTAAGACCAAGCGGAATCCTCTGCCAGCTGCTCCCGCTTCACAGCGAACGCGACTCGCGCTAACTGCACCCAGGTTCACCGTCAGTGTTCTGATTTTACAAAATCAGTTTGGGTGAATGCAATTTATTGAACATGAGCCCAACATTTAGCAAGGCAAGAAAACATTCAGTCTACCTGAAGGAAGACGTATTCCATTGTAAGTTAATGCTGTTAAATAGAGAGTTATATATAGTGAAATATATATATAGTGTAGGCTATTCTTAAACTTGGACCTCATTATATTGAAGTACACTTCCAAACACCAGAAGCAACCTACACTCTCTAAGTGTTCTTTCATTGAAGCGTATGCATTTTATTCATTCACAGGCTATATGGTTGAAATATTATTTTAGTTCAAAACTTTAAGCGTCATTATTTTAAAAAAATGCTTTATTGACTAACGTTTCATAGACTTACAGTTGTTATGCTTTAAAATTCCATGCCATTTGTAATTTCACAGTATTTTCACCTCCTAAATTACCTTGTAAAGTCACAATCCTATAATGGTAAAATTTACTCAGGCCGATGACATTTTTTGTATGACATTACATTTTTTTTTTTTTTTTTTAGAATAATTGTACATAAATGGGTGAAGCAAAACAAATATGATTATTTCTGATAACTTTTTAACTGCAGGCAGATATAGGCCTACATATTTTTTTTTTTTGAATAATTGTACATAAATGGGTGAAGCAAAACAAATATGATTTCTATTTCTGAAGTTAATTGGCAACCCTAATGGTAATGTAATTATCTTTTGACTCCCCTGACAGTGGCACCTTCCTAAAAAAAATGATATGATGAAAAAGTCATGATAACATATTTTTAAGTTAGGCTACTTTAATTCATAGAAATAATTTAAGCAATTTAAAGCTTTTTTAAATACCAGATTCAACTTGAATTTCAATACTATTAAACTGACTTTAAAATCTCAGGGAGTTTATAAGTTGAAATGGGTGAAAATGTCACAGTGCATGTTAAATAGCTTAAATGAACTTGTATTATTATTAATATCCGAAGACCTTGATTGCATGTTACCATGAAACTAACAATATAATTAGATTTTTCTAAAATGAACAATTCCTGTATAAAATGGGACAGCAACCTTTATATCAAACATTTTTAAATCATCCACAGCTGAGCAACACGGGAGGCAGGTTCCGCGCCAAATGCTTTTTTTGTTTCTTAAAGTAATTTTCAGATGCAACAAAAAAATAAAAATAAATAAATAAATAAAAACTGGATAAAAAAATACACAAAACTACTACTAAATAGTTAACAACATAGTCTAGATTAGGCCCAGACTCTGTTGCTAAGTATACTATAATGTAAATTTTTTAACCCACAGTAACACCTTTTAACCAATTAATCGCCTATTTTTGTTTGCTGCATGCTTTTTAAAATCACTCTAAAAATAAATTACGTTTTTGAGAGGAAAAAAAAATTCTAAGTCATGTATAAGTAGCATTTTATTACATTTAGAAATAATAACTGCAGGCCTAATAATGTTATAACGTACCAACATTATAAACACTATAGGATATTTTTAGTTCCCTTCACTTTACAACAAATAGCCTACTTTAAATTTAACTATCAGAACAGAACAATAATTAAAAATATATAATTCTAATGGATAAATATAATTGCAGTATATAATAGTATAGGCTTAGCTATAAAAATAATAATAATTTAAAGCAAAACGTAAGGTAAGGTTGGGCTTACCTCTCTCATTCGGGACAAGTCCAAACGTTTCCAATTTCATGATGTTGCCCATTTGAAGCTAATCTATTATTTTTTAGGTAAAATAGGCTTTGTAGTTCACGCGTGTTTCAGTATCGGCGGAAAAAAATCATAATGAGCAAAAATATGCAAGTGGACCGCTGCTCACGCCTTATGGCATGGTGAACGGCTGTGCTGTTTCTAATGAATATGTGCGCGTGAGGCACCAGCGCGATCAGCTGAAACAGATAATACTCAATTTTTGGTCACACAGTAAAGGCATAATTCGAAAATGCAAAGTGTTATCAGTTTGAAAAATCAAGAATAATAGCAGAGTTAATAAGAACTATTTCTAAATGCTGGACCGTTTTCATTTTGCTCTGCATATGTAGCCTGAAGGATTTTTTTTTTTACCAAGAATGAACCAAAATGAAGACATTTAGCTTTTAATCTCACAATTCTCTCATATATATATATATATATATATATATATATATATATATATATATATATATAGTATGTATATATATATATATGTATGTATGTATGTATGTATGTATGTAATGACTGTCTAATAACAGTAGCATGCAGTAAGAGCCTTTGTGTAAAGGTCTTTCTTTTAATTTTTGATGCGTAGACTGTAGCCTAAGACTATTTCACGTTCTGAAATTAACTCACTGTAAATTTTCTAATGGTTTTTAAGAATGTTACAATGTTATATTATAATGATATTGTTGTTTTACATATTATTAATATATGGTACTAATATGCACCCTTAGGGGTAGATAAGGTACAAAATTGTTACTTTAAGGTTACTTCCACAGTGACAGGCCTCAGAAGTTACAATTTTTTTCTTCACATTTTGTCAGATAAATTTTCAGGTGTGTTAAACAGCCAGTAGCATAAAAATGTCAACATAACATGTAAAATACAGAACGGGTAAAATGGAAAATCATCCAGAATTTATATTCATTCAGCACACACACTCCTGCCCATCAATGGTTGATCCTGGAGACTCGAGTAACCCCAGAGTGCAGAAGTTCAGATGGTAAAAATCAATGGAGTATGCAATAAACATAAGCAGCCTAATGTGTTTCTGCATCAGGCTTCACAATTCGATTCCTGCTCCCTGACATAATGGAGAGTTCCAGCAGGTGAAGCAGGCTGAAAACCGCTGTGATTGAAAGGTAATCTAATGAAATGACACATGATATTTTGCGTCCGTCTCAGGCGGACGACTGTCCAGCTCCAAAGAGGAGAGATGAATAAATAAATAAATTAAAAAAGAGGTTGTATTGCACTTACATGAATCGTGAGGATGAATGTGCACCATGACTAGAAGCCTGAATGTATTTAAAGCAAAGAGAGCGGGCAGCGTGCTATGATAGGTGCTGTGTTACACTGTTGATGCTGTTTAGAGTATATTGAGATGTCTGTATGTGTTTCTGTGGTGTCAGATGCAGCATCAATATGAGACATAATTTTTTTCCGTCATGACTTGCAAGTTAAAAAAAAAAATTCATAGACTCGCAATTGAAAGAAGGAGCCAAGTGTTATCAAAGTAAATATATAAATAAATAAATCACCCAGAAAAAACAGCCAGAATACCATTGCAACCAGATGAGAGAGAGAGTGTGTGTGTGATTGTATTGCTGTTGTACTATTGATATAATTTGGCATATATAGACATAGTTAAACTTTACTCTAAAGCAGGGGGCTTCAAACTGGCGAAATGGGTACACCCTGGAGTCCACAAGGGGGTGCTATAAGGGGTCAGTAAAAATGATAGGGGACGGAGCGTGTGAAAATTTAACAAAGCAGTAAGTAAAACTCCCATGTGCTTTAGTTTGCAAATAAGATTTGAGTGAGAAAAGTGTGCAAGATTTCTCGCTTAAATTCTTAAATGAAAATCGAGCAGGAATTCTTCAAGGAAAGACTCTTTTGTATTAGCAGATGTGAATACCAGTGCATGATGTTAGAGTTTATATTTCCCTGGGCAGGTTGACCACTTCAATCTCCTACCTCTTGCTATCTTTCTGACTAAGTGTTCACACGTGTTCATTGGAGGTGCTTGCAGCCTTTATTTTCCTAGTCATTTCTCAGCCCTCCTTCCAAAAGTCATAAATTTAGCTCTTAACTGTCCCTGTGAAGCAGAGATCAGGGAGAGAGATTATATGGCACACACTAGATCGATGGCACATGGCAGGGGCATGAGTTCAGTTCTCTTTCTGCCACCACAGCATTGTCTCCAAGAGTTCTCCATCATATAAAACAACTTCCATTCACTCTTTTCCAAATGGTCCGCTTGACTGAGAAACATGGCACCCTTCCCTTTTATTTATTTATTTTTCATTTATTAAGAAAGCTGATAGAACACTACATGTTCCTTTTTTTTTTTTGCTCTTTTTGCATTGCAAAGATTTTATCTGCTGTTATCGGTTATTTAAAATGGTTGTGTGAAGGTTATTTATTTGTACAGGTTTTGTAGTGTAGTGAGTGTAGTGAGAGATGGACATAAAAAAACAAGATTACATGTTATGTGCATTGTAGATGTTTTTATTATTTGTATAAATATTTATTTGTCTAGAAATAATATTTAAATAGACATAATTATTAACATTTTGTTTGTTAATATTGCATTTTATTACATTCTAAAAGTCCTATTTGTTGTATTGCTAGTGCTATTTACTGTTGCTAATATGATCTTTTCTCTCATCTCTCTTCCAGGTCTGCCAAATAGTGTTGGTCCAGTTAGTAAGTAAACAAACTCATAGATCTATATCAACCGGAAGTGCGAGATGAACAGCTTTATTTCTCGCTTCACTTCAGGTCCACTTCTGGTTAAACATCTATTTCTGATTTTTATTAGATCTATCAGATATAAACTGTGCAACCTAATCTGATTGGTTTGGAAGTTGAAACAGGGTTAAGTTAAACTATTTCTAGAAAACAGCAGTGAAGTCTATGGATGGACTAATTCAAATGCTGACTTATGCTTTGCATGCATTTAGAATACCATTGTTTTTTTTTTTTTTTTTGTTTTTTTTTTTAGATATATTATAAATGCTACAGCTGTTCAGGATCTCATCAGAAGTAGAAAGAGGAGAAGATCATTTTAATATGAGAATGCAGGTCTATGTTGTATTATCTGATCCTGCCAAGGGCCTTATAAGCCAGCAGACAGATAGAGAAACAGGCTCAGGGAGGTTGAATGTAAAAACTGGAGCCAGAAGGATATTGAACAAGTCAGAATGCATGTAGAGCCCTTAATATTTCCACATGCTTCACTTCTCCTGAGTCCAGAACATACACATTTCTCTTGAGTCCAGAATATACACATTTCCTCTTAAGGATAGATTGGTATAATATATCACAGGTGCATGGAGTAACAATACGCAAATCAAATATTCAATAATGAACACTGGAATTTTTACAAGAGTGAATGGAGTCTGATTTATACATAAAATACAGTTGGTAAAAAAAAACTTGCACTAAAAGTTGCACTTTTCATCAGAAATGTATGTCAAACCAAGTGGACACTCCCTTCTCCTCTCCTAACGTGTGTTTTGTAATTGGCCGTATAGCATGGCCTGTGCTATGCCATTTCTGCATGGGCTCACTCCATTATTTCTTATTTCAAACGTCATGCTACTGTACCATGAACATTCACTCACTGTCCTCATTGTAAATTTACACCTCCATCCAGAAAGACACAAAGAGGAGACACTCACAATGCAACCAGGGTCCCAAACAACTTGTTGTTACTTAAGCACTAAAACCGTCCTCTGACCATCACTATAACAATTATAAACATAATTCTCTCTTCCTTCACAAAACCATAGAGAGTGCTTGTAAAGAGTGTCCTTGAGGACAGAGATGTTATGCTCAAGACTGAAAAAGAAAACACTGCAGTTTCCTCAGAGTTGCTTGAGAGTAATTGAATTCTTTATTGACTTTTCCCAATTCTATTTCAAGTTTATTAAGCCTGCCAGAATTGCCTAATGCAGGCATTAGAGCAAAATTAATATTTTAAGATGAGATTTTGCCTGTACAGGATTGCATTTCATTACTGGGATGCCACTGATTAAAATATGTCACTTCTTATTTATCCCATTTTTATCAAACTTTTTACTAACAAAAACATTAATGAAGAGCAGATGTGATGAGCATCACTCCTAATCACTTGCTAATAAGGAACACATTTCATATCAATAATAAAGCTCTCAAAGTGGTGCCGTGGGTATCACAACAGTGGCTTCTGTATGTGAATATCATGTAACGTGATGAGAGATGAGAGCTTTATTTGTCCATAACTCTGATGTCAGATCCCTTCCAAACTAATAGCAACTCCAATGGTTGTCCATTGCTGCATGTTGACTCTTTGTGTCTCGCTGGGTAAGAAAATTAGAGAAAACTTCCATGAAAAGGGTTGTGGAAAAAAGTGTTTCTCCAAATATTGGATTAGTTTGCTGGATCCAAATGGTGCATTTATGTGTTTTTTATTTAGTTATTTATTTATTTATTGTTTATTTAAAAGGCTAAGAATTATTAGAAATAATACATATATATATATATATATTTTTTTTTTTTTTTGAGATAACAAACAAAGCAAATTTATTGATGAGATGATGCTGACAAATCAAGTACTAATCTAAAGAAAGAGAAGCACTTTATAATGCTGACAAACCCTGAACTCACATTATCTTATTAATCTAACAGAAATTATTTGCTTTTCATCTTTAATTTCTCTCATAAAATATTACTGGAGCTTGAACTGAAAACTCATAGTTAAGTTCACGGAATTCCCAGAATCACATGGAAAAATAATAATTTATCCCAATGTGATTGGACATAGAGGCCATTTCATAATGGGCCTTCAAGATAGTTTTATTCTGTCAGTAGCCTGCGTTTGCATGCATTCTGAGTCCCCAACCACCATGCTATGTCCTTTGTGACAAAATAAAAAAAAAATCAATTTCAAATTTATAGACGTGTCCTCACTGGAATTCCTGCACCCTGTCCTCGTTTCATGTACCCACACACTGAGGTCAACCACGAAGCAGCACATAACGGACTTAACCATGTTTGTGTTGGATGGATGGAGCATTTGGTTTGGTCCTCTCACTTTAGTGCTGCCTCTGACATTGACACGAGACTGCTCCATTCCCAGCCTTAATATTTCCACCTCTAAGGAAATAAATTGTATGTAATTATGAGGATATTCCCATCAAATTTTCATTTCAATTGTTAGCTATTTTTTCTCATACGGAACCACACTTCAAATGAATCGAACTGATAAATTGAAAAAGCATCTCAAGCAACCATAATTACACATGCACACAATCCAGTCTCACATGGTGCACCCGAAAGACTGACACAATTTCTCTTCATCACTGTCAGCCGTCATTCTCATGTATTAATATGAAGTAAGCCACAAAACACAGCTCAATTACATACAATCTCTAGAGATGATCTGTGATTGGTCTATTGGTTGCTTGTTCTCATCGAGCCTAACAGCTCAACTTTATGAATGACCCATCTGGAGATGTGTGTAGCTGTTTATGTGTACATGAGTCCATACTGGACCCGTCCTAGTGCATCTAACATCCGACAGCCACTGCATTCAATTAACACCTGATTTCTCCTGTATGCATGCAGTTCGGCAGAACATTTCATCCCTAGGTGTCGCTAACCGAAATCAAGGTAGGGTAAATTTTTAACTTGGATACAATTTCCTTTTATCTGACTCACAGAACGATTTTTAGGCTGTAGTAAGAGTGAAACAGATTCAGCAGAAGTTTGCTGACAACTAGTTTTTTTTTTTTTTGTATATTTGTTATACTGAATCATTCCAGATGGACAAACATCTTCTTTTTGCTTTTTCGCTTTCACGTACCAGTTTCTGACATGTGAGATTTTTGAGCAATCAGCATTTCTAAGAAACAAGCTGAACAGCAATAAAGACACACACAGATGATTTAAAGCGTTACGCCCTCCATTTTAATTAGGCATGGCACTCTCTCTTGGGCCCTCTCAATATTTTCTCAGTCCTTCTGGGGAGTTTTTATAGTTGTTTTAGGTAGACTGATTCAAGGCAATCCCTTGCGCAGATCTCCAAAAAAGAAGCATCACACAAACAACGGTCCTGAATAAACAGCATTTTTGATTGAATTGGGGGGTTGGAGCTTAGTAAAAGACATAATGCTCACTGCCCCCTGGTTTGTTTCGTGACTGCAAGATGAGCTGATAACTTTGGGATTGTTCTGAGCCCTGTTGTTCTGCTGCTGTGTCGGACTGGCAGTGAGACGTGGGGATCTAAGCCTTACGCACTCTCACACAAGAAGTCTGGGAAGCTCAACTACACTAATGCCAGCTGAGCAGTTTCTGCCAGCAATGCAGGCTTTTTCTTTTCTAAAGCCATCGAAAACTTTCAAACCACAGCAGCTGCAGGGAATGGAACATGCACTGTGCAAATTTGTGTTGTTTTTGTAATTTTTTTTATTATTCATGACAAAGTAACAGGATTTAAATAGTCTAGATTCTTGTTTTATTGTCAACTTCACGATTTTGGTACAGACAGTATGTAGTGTTCATATTATCATTAGGATTTCTGTTGATTTAATATGTTTTTATTTGATTTATTTTGTCTTTATTTGTCTAGTAGCTCCTCAAGTTGCTTTGTCAACCGTTCCTTCTGTACAAGTTGCAAACAGTAAGAGAGGTAGGAGGACTTGATTCATATACTCTCACTATTCTGTGTCAGTGTATGTTGTCCGAATTACCCCATTCACCATGCCCTGAATGAATCCAGAGTCCTGTACCTTATGTACTTACAGAACACCTTCCCTTGACCCTGCTATTCCCACTTTGCATAGTATCAAGATATACCAGTAAAAAGATACTGATTTTAGTGTATTTACTTAATGGTTTACTTTGTTTTATGATTAGCTCCATCCAGAATCATCATAGAAGTTCTGTACCAAATGCTTTAGAGACACTAAAGTCTTTGAAAATTGAGGAGACAAAGATTTTACTTGATGAATCAGGAGGGAAGTGTTCAAATCTTGTTGACTTTGTCAGATTATAGTGTTGCTGATCTGAGTGTGGAGGAGAACATTGAATCTGATATAATTCCACAGTGGCTCACAGACGAGAAGCCCGTCAATTTTTTTGTTAAAGTGGGCCCTCTAAAACATTTTCCAGGCAGAATGATTGACATATCCAGGCAGCTTTAGAGATCGCTTTACAGGAGATATCTCTGTCTCACCTCCTCCAGTCGGTGGACGGGGGAAAATGCTGCAGAGGAGGTCTGACCCCAATCCAGATCTCGATAATGAGAAGCCCTCCATTTCTCCTGAAAGCCCTGGAATCATCTCAGGAGGGAAGGACATGGAGGCTTTATGAGCGTAACTCAGTGCAAGAAGATTTGTCAGACCTGTTGGTTTGAGGGCACTGGCCAGTTGGTCGACCAAGTGTCCCTGGAAGGTCAGGTTAATGCCGTCAGTTTGTTACTTTATGCCAAGAGCAGCATCCGAGCATCGAGATTCAACTTCACTTTGAAAGTAGGACAGACTCCTTGTCGGTCCTGGATAAACGTTGTTTGGTTTCTTTAGAGGCTATGGGGAAATAAATAGGAAGTTATTTCTGATTTGCTTGTGCTATTTCTCATTTTGGAGCTGACAGAATCAATACTGAAAAAAAGGCTTTGTCTTTCATTTTTATGGCAGTAGTTCTGTGGAGAGGATACAGTGTGTGTACCCGTTTTCGACCTGAGAGGCTTTGTTATTTCGGGGGCATAGAAAATAGAAGCCATTGTTTTATTCTCGTGTTTGAAAGTTCCAGCTCCTTCACTACACCCTTCCATCATTTCTGTGAGACAACTCTCCATGAGCAATAGAATATAAATACAGCGGATGTAAATTTCAAATCGCATGTGCACTTGCATTCTGCCAATATTGAAAATTACATCTGTTTGTGTTTAATTTCCGTGTAACATTCCTGTTTTTATTTTCCTATCCATCTCCGTGGTTTGCTCGAGGTGAACTCTCTAATGACAACACCGCTTCTCCATTCATCTTATGGTGATCTTACATTTAATACCGCTTCTGCTGTTTCAGACCATCCAAACCTCGCATGCCATGGTGCCCCTCTTCTGCAGCGCCGCCGCAACTCGCACACACTTACCCTAAACACAGCCACATCTCTCTCCCCTTTTTGCAAGACTGCGAATGTTTCAGTCACTCCAATCGCTGCAGTTACATCGAGGTGCTAAACACCGTCATTTGCGTGAGCTGTAAGCACAACACTAGAGGGCAGCACTGCCAGCTGTGCAAGCTTGGATACTTCCGCAATGCCTCAGCAGAGCTGGACGATGAGAATGTTTGCATAGGTCAGTCCTCCAGCACTCCCATCCACCAACACAGCTTATTGCACATCACACCTCCCCCAAATCTGCCATCTGGCCTTCTGTTTCTATTGCTCCATCATTCTCCATCTCTTCACTCCCTTCTCTGTGTCTGTCCATCCCTCTGTCATCACCCGAGTCTCTTCACGCATGCTTGTGTGCGTCAGCAAAGTCACGTTGATCCACATCCCTCCAGTCTTTGAATACAAAACCAGCAAGTATGACATGATAATCCACAACAGAGTAGGACAGGAGACATTGTAGGGAAAAATAGTGTAATTTTTCATGTTTGTTACAAAGCTAAGAAAAGAAAATGAAGAAGGTAGAGCAGAGAACAAGAACAGACATTAAGAAAAAAAGAACGCCAGACAGGTGTCATTGTGAGACAGAGGTGATGTCTGTCATCACACTTCCCCAGGGAGGTGTCTGGGAGGGCTGGCACCCACAGAAAAAGGTGCTGTGTGTTGCATATGTCACTCTCGGAAAGAAAAAGCAAGAGAAAGAAGAGAGCAAGAGAGGTGTCTGGGAGCAGGTCACGACTGTGTGACTTACACACACATATGTAGGTGTTACAGGTCACAGACTCTGACCTCCACCTCAACCTAGCAATATCTGTAGGCACAGGAGGACCACAGAACTGTCAAAATATGTGAAAAGTGCATCTTGGAAGAGGTTTATGTTAGTGTTTTAGCAAAGCATTAATAATTAATAAGCATTAATGTCTTCTACTTAGAAATGAAACAAGTACGCGCTCTGTAGCAAAACCTTAAGGCTATGTTCACACTTGTAAAGAGTTCTGTTGTGCTAGGCATCTGAAAACACTGATGAATTTATACTGAAAAGAAGTAGGAGATTTTTAAAAAGGAATGATTAGTTTCCTCCAAAAAAAATAAATGTTTAAGAACAAATGTGCAGCCGTTATCAGAAATGCCATTACACATATAAGAGTTTCAGGCTACATGTCCAAGTTCTTCAAAGAAAGCACAAGAGAATTAATCAGATTCCTTTTTGAATTGATAATATTAAAACTTTTGCATTTTTAATACCCCTCAGTAGCTCAACATCTGCCAAATAATTTGCCGTCTTTGTACAGAAATGCAGGTTTTGAATGGCACTTCAGCACCATAAGCAGACCCCGGTTAATTGGCCAGATGTCTTTGGGTGATCAATGACCTGGAGAGTTACTGACATTGCCAAAAACTTATTGTCAACATGAAATCAAAATTGAATATTTACTGGGATAAAATCAGGTCACACTCTCTTTTTTTCTGATCAGTATATTGTTTTACTCAGAATTGCATCATTAAAATTATGCAAGTAAAATGCATTGAAAATGCCACTTCATGTAGACTTTAATAAAATAATCACCTTAAAGGACATTTTCTGTTGTATCAAAGGATTTAATTATGAGATATTTCTGAACAGAATCAGTGTCAGAATCAGTGGACAACAATAGAATTGGCTAATCAGGAATCCTCCACCATGTGTCTGTCTTTCTGTTTCTCCTTTGTATGTTCCCTTTCCTTCATGCCACCCAATATTTTTTATTTTTTTTACACTAAACAAAATATAGAAATATATTTTCGTAAAATTATTCAGGATGCACAGCGTAGTCATTCGGAAATGGTCTACGCTTTTACATTATGGGACTTCCAAGATGTTGAACATTCATAAATATTTGTTTTCCTTACTAAACTAAATGCCATTGTTTCCATTTTCCACCCTCACTCATCATCCCCAGCTGATGCTTCTCATTTTATTCCTTTGAAATGGTAGATCTAAGGTAAATATTCAGTTATACATGTTATAAATCTGTCCTTTGTAGACTAGCAGTGTGCATGAAGGAGGCAGCAGAGGCCCATTTTGAGCGAAAATTATTTTTGTGTAGAGGGACAGAGGGACTTTACTCATGAGCTGATCTGAGAGGCTGAAGACCACAGACCCCATCTCTCCACTGTGTGTATGTGTGTGTCTTGTTTCTACAGACTGTAAATGTAATCCCTTTGGCTCAGACACTGATCGCTGTAATGGCACAGGATATTGTAAATGTAAGGAGGGAGCGACAGGGGCTAAGTGCCATGAGTGTCTGCCAGGATATTTGTGGGACAATGGCTGCAAATGTAAGTAGAACCTCCACCCAACCTGCAGCTTCAGTCCCCTGCTCTCTTTTGCCTCTCTCATTCTCTTCCCCTCCCTACCTTCTTCTCTCTCTCTTTTTACTTTCTCTGTTTGCTGCTGCTTTATTGGCTTACCCGGGAATGAGCAGCTTGGTTCGCTTACAGCACTTGGAAAAAAAGAAGAAAAAAAACTTGGACTGATTAATTTTGAAAGAATTATTATAATCATTTATTAGCATAGTTTTTATTAATAGTATTATTGTAGATTATTTCTCAAGCACAGAGATAAACCATGCAAACAATCCTCGGGCACAATCCCATGCACATGCAATTGCGCAGATGAACACAGACAGCTGAGCTAATACTTGGAGTGAGCAGAACATTTGATGCCTGCGCTGTTTTCTCTGGCTGTTTGCTGTTATGGCCAAACTGTGATGGCTGGTTCTTCTCTCTTGGCTCCAAGCGCTGTGGTTGAAAAGATCCGTAGGTCAAGTATTGATTTGTATTCTTCAATTGGCTTCCAGCATCAAAGGTCAACATTTACCAAAGCCTCAAATATCTCAAAAGGACATTGGCTGTAATAATGTGAGATGGACAGTCCGGTAAATATGTGTATATTGAGTTCAATGCGGCTTTGAACCCAACACTACAAGGCAGGTTTAGTGTGAGAAGCAGAAATTCACAACATCACACATGTAACAAGATTAATGTAAACCAGAGTGTTTGTTACAAATAGTGACATGTGGCAAATGCACTCCCATTACTGTCTGTTCTGAGAGATATATTGGAACGAAATAAAGAGGTGTGACTCTTTATACACATCCATCATTCACCAGCATGAAGATCCATTTCCATGTGACTGTTTCAGTCGATGGTATGCACTACGGTAAAGCTCCATAACCATTTTAATTTGATGTTGTCATCAACACAGACACTTTTTGTTAGATGTCCTAGACAACAGATTTAAGTTTGTTGCATTCATCTGATTCAAAGTCCCAAAGGCCATAGTGTGTGTGATAAATGCAATCTAAGGCTCATTTTCCTGATCCCGTCTATCTGTATGCAGATTTCAATATGCAATTAAAGCTCAAATCCTTCTTCAAATAAGCCTTTTCTTCACAGTGCACCATGCAGTCTACTGCTGTTCTCAATAAATATTATCCCTCTTATCAAAAGCAAACCCAATAAATTGCTCAGTTTATTCTCTTATTACAGTTTATTTACATGCATGCAAGCAAATTGTGAATGCAGAATTAGAGGTTGAGCACATTTTTCCTGCTTGTGAATGCATATGCTTTAAACATACAGACCATCTGTTGCTCTCCTAAAATAGGTGCTTATATTTATTAGATGTAAAACTGTTTGTGCAGAGTAAATAGTTTCCATATATTTAAAGGTTTTTGTTTAGCACCCCATAACAGCTGATCAAATGACGTGGCCTTCTTCCTGCACCCGTGCATGGTCATCAGGGGATATCAAACTGAGGAGATAGAAAGAATTGTACCACAGGGTGAACCAAAAAGACCCAAACTCTTGAGAGATACATTACCTGCAAACCTATGCCTCTTTTAAGTCTTTCTTCAGATGAAGTACAAGAACACTCTTGCCAAAGGCCCCAGTTGTGGAAAAGGCAATCGATCAATTTGCTCTCTTTCCCTCAAAGAGGAGGTGTTCTAAATCTCTTTCCACAGACACAGACTACTCATTATCTCTTCCTTCTGTACAATCTCCTTTTGTGAACAATTTGATAAAAGGCAGCATTGATGTCTCAATTGCAAACAGTCGATATGTCGTACACTTCATTTATAAAAGTATCTACATCTACAGTAGTCTAAACATGTTTTGGAGAATATAGGAGATTTAAAATCTCCTATCCAGAACACTGAATCGATAAAGCCACTTCAATAAGCAATACAGTTGTTTTTCATCTTTTGATTCATCATTTCTTTCTTAAAGGTCAGACTAGACATATAAAAATGTGCTCAGAGACAGCTCATGGTCACGTCATGACTACACCAGAGTAAAACATGCGCTATTAAAATAAAAATAAATAAATAAAAACAATTGGAAGTAAATACATTTTGTTTTAAATAAAGACTTTTAGAGTACATTTTACAAGAAAATACTATTTCAGTCTTTCTACTTCAAAATTTTGCATTTTATTCAATTCATTTCCATTTCTTTGGGATTCTTTGAAATTGAATAGCAATTTTTGAGGGAAAATTGTTAATAAGTAAAAGTAAATTCTACACCTTTCTTTTCAGTGTACTGTTCTTGTTAGATTATTTTATTAAGAAAATATCTAGATAAACTGATCTAATCTAGATAATCTAATCTAAAACTAAATTCAAACCCGAGTATCTTAGTGAAGGCAACTAGAACCTTGTTATAATGCCCATATATTTCTGTACATCGGACAGAGAAGACTGAAACAAGTGAATTGTCAAATTTGATAAATGCATTAATTTAGCTCAATTTAATAAATAATTGAGCACATTTTAATTTACTGTAAAATATTATTACTGTTATTATTAGCATCATCATTATTTAAAAAAAAAAATTGTCAGTATGTACTAAACATTAAAAAATGTATAATTTGCCTACAACTACTAATGAGACAAATACTAATTGAACACATCTTAATGCTTGTTAATCACCGATAATTCAAATAGCTTGTTCATCTTGCAGGTACGGTTTCTGCATCTTGTTTTGTGATATGAGTCTGGGTTTTCACTAGGGAACAATTGATCTGCATCATAAAAAGACTCGGCAGTGATGAACAGAGGGAATTATGGACACATACAGGGGCTCATTTTTCCCTGACTCAACCATAAAGCCTGTATCCACACAGGAGATGGAGAGAGAGAAGCTGGAGACCATGTAGTTCTGCCAGCTCCCTAATCAGCCTGTTATGACTGGGAGAGTTACACCTCCTCTCTCTATCATCCAGCTCTTCCTGTCAGCTCAGTCCATCCCAAAATAGCTCAGTAACAGCCATTAAACAGATGCTGCAAAGCACAAGACCTCTCAGAAGCATTCCTCGAAAACTGATAGAGGTCAATGTTTGTGTGTTAGATGATTATTTTCCAATCAGCAGGATTATAGTGCTTTGATGAAGACCTGAGAGGCATGGCTTGTTCATCCGTTTTTTATTTGTCTCTGTTGGTTTTGCTAGTTTGTGCTGGAATGTGTTTGCCTGAAGCTTGCTCAACAGCTTATATCCGGGGTTTGGCCCTAGTGTCCCTGTTGAGAAATATACTAATGCACCTGATACACCTGTGGGGTTCAATGTCGCCATGGGATGCAGAATGCAAGTCATTGTCAAGGATTTGGAGAAACCTCTGCTGTGTTAATGATCTGGGTTAATGGCAGTGGTGAGGTTTCTGAGAGACATTTTCTTTATTTTTATTTTTTAATAAATATTTTGAGGTGACCCTTGAGCAGGGATGCCTTTTTGAAACATTTTTAATCAAATATCAAGAGTGCATTTTTCTGTGAGAAAAAAGTCTATCAATATTTTTCACTTACGAACTTCTATTAATAATGATATTAAGTTTTCTACTTGTGATTCATTTCAATCAATACTTTGCCTGCACTTTGTATTGACTCTTTCTGTCTATTTTCAGCCTTATATGAATATATGATATCTCAGGACAGAGCTCTATGTAATCATAGAAGTGTTCATACTTGTTTGGGTGTAGCCTATATGTGTGTGTGTTGTGGGGGGGTTGTCTTCTGCTTACCCTTTTCCTCTCAATGCCACAGCCCGGGTGTGCGACAGTGAACTTCTGCGTTGCCAAAACGGCGGTGTGTGTGTGAACAATATCCGTTGTCAGTGTCCTCCGGCGTACACCGGCCTGCTGTGTGAGAAACCGCGGTGTGAAAACGAGCCAGGGGGCTGCGGAGGGTCATACTCGGGCCAGGCTTACCTTTACCCACCTGGGCTGATCCTGCTTTTGCTGCTGTCCATTCTGGGTCCTGTTTTCCTTGTGGAGATCTGCTAGACCGCAGTCCATTGAGAGGCAGATCTCCAACTGTCCAGCTTCTTCTGTATGAGCAGCGCACCAGACCCACCGACACTTGGCCGGCCATGTGGAATGTGCCCAAATATCAAAGTGAAATTTCTGAGGATGACAGACAAAATACAATAAATAATACATAAATAAAAATAGTATTTATAAAATTGATTCAACATAAAAATCTAAAAGTTAAAAAAAAGAAAACATCAAGGTGTTATTTATAGAATTTACCTGAGCATATGCTTCATGAAGCAAATAAGAGGAAGTAGAGAGGTGATCTAAGCCATAATAGATACTCACTCCCCTAACAGAGCGAGAGAGTGACAGGGATTGAAGCGGACAAGACTCATCCCTTTCCTCCCTTTATCACCATGGCAACGGGAGCTGTGGCATGAACAAGTAAAGCCAGCTGCCGCCTCTCACCTGAGCCAGTCTGGGTATCATGTTGGCTGTAGACTGCTTTTGGCTATTGTGACACGGAGTGATGGAAAACTGTCCGGATTGTGTGAACTGGCAATTGCAAAAAAAAAAAAAAAAAAAAAAAAGATGAAGTAATAATATGGAGAGAGACTCAAGTAAAGAAACAAGCATTCTTTGCTGTCAGTGCATTGTGGATATAAGGAAATCTATTCAGACTGTCACATCTGTTCTGCTTTCAAATTGAGCTCGTCCTCCCAACACGTCCCATCCCATCCTTGAAAATAAACTTTAGAGTGTCCTTTGTGTCAAAAGCCCCGTCCTTCCTTCGCCCTGTGCTTTTGTGAATGTTATTCTGTAACCCTTGATATTTTTTATATATATATATAATTTTGGGCTTTTCCTTTCAGTCTGTGTGATGTTAGTCACACTCATGTGGCACACCCCCTTATCCTCCAAAAAATATGTCTAAAAAACCCATGACTATGAAATGTGACAGACTGTTTGCTGAGGCCACGGTCAAAGATGTATGATTTCACCCAAACAGATGAAGTGCTCAGACAGTCATCAGTGTATTTAATTTTTGTATTTATACAGAAGTTATTTTCTTGACAGAGTAAAGATAATGTAGAACATATACTTTTTTGTATTATTGCTGAAATGTGTTTAAGGGCAGCATTTTAGTGCATTCAATCAAGGTGCATACTGAATTAAATATCTGATTATGTTCGTCTGAAATTTTGTTTCATTTAAACTTTTTTTTTCTTCAGTTGGATTGTGTAGTTTTCCTAAAGTATATTGGCAACGTGCTGGCATCAAAGAATATCAGTTTACATACAGTATATATACTGACGTGTAAAAAAAGAAAATCACACCAAAGGACATTCTAAATGTTTTCTTGTTGCTTTAACACTGAGAAATTTAAGTGAATAAAACTTTAAAAGGACTTATTGTTGCTGTGTTGTACTGTTTTATGTGTCTTTCATTGCAAAATGAAGAACCTAAATTGTCTATGCAATGAAAGCGTGATAAATAATCACATATGTCTTTATATAACACAAGCATATAAATTGCATACTTTGCAGAATAGTGGAAAATGCTTTAAGCCTCAGAATTTTTTGCACTCCATTTATCTCAAATTCAATACAGTAATGATTTGTTTCAGTGAAACGCATTATCGGATGGGTAGAATTAAATATTAACAGCTATTGATGTCTGTTTGAGAGCTTGTTTTATGGAGTTGGCCTCGCCTGTGAGTAAACTGCCCATCTATTGCACGGGTTTGTTTTATACAGAAGGTTTTACAGCCTTTTTCACGATTATAAAGTGTGAGACAACATGGGCCTGCTAAATTATACATTTTGTAGGAGATGCTCCAGAAACATTTGTCTTTATCTGCAGTGGTTCTTAGTAACTCTATACTAATTATGAATCTCATGTTTGTGTCTATTTTTATGTGTTTTTGTGTCTGCTTTGAAAACAAAAGAAATGTTGTTTGTTATAATTATGATTCTAATTTTTGTGTCTATTTTTATGTGTTTTTGTGTCTGCTTTGAAAACAAAAGAAAAATTACACTTTCAGTTTTGATCGTACAGATAAGGTGCAATACATCAATCGAATCTGTAAAGGGTCTACTTTTTTTTGTATACAGACATAACAACAAAACTTTGTGCACTTATAAAATAAAGATAACAAACAAGGAGTGCTGTCTGCAGCCTTTGTCTGCGCTGATCTTCAGATACAAATGCGTCATTAAAATGAACTGTAACTCAGTGAATACTCAACGAAGAGACATGAGAGAGATATCTATAGAAAGCCTGACATGTCTACTTTTAAACTAAACAAGTGCTGCCGAAACAAATATTCTGTGATAAAGTAATCCATATGAAAACAACGCGATGTCCGTTTTTCACGTCTCCCTTCATTATCTTCTAATGCGACCACGCCCCCGCGCCGAGCGCGCTTTTGAGATTCAAATGTTTCACTGAAGCGCGCGGCTTTTGAATACGCCCACACAACAGAAGACAACGCAGCGAGACTGTTCTTCAAGTTTTTATTATTTTACTGTTTGCTTCGCGATGAGAGGAATAAGACATAATTCACCCCAAAAGATGTGTGATGTGGTTGAGGATTTGAGATTTGGATTTCCTCAGAAAAAAAAGAATGAAGCACTTTATTCAGCAGAGTTCATAAACATGAGTAAGTCTCTTTTTATTATTTATATACTTGTACTAGTTTTCACATAACGTGTAAACATTTTACTAGTTAGACTTTTTCCAAAGACTTTTTCCAAACTATAATTCCTGACTAAATGTATAATCAAGTGAAATATTATGAAGTTTCAATAACAATATTCACTACTATACCATTCAAAAGCTTGATGTAAATAATATAAATGTAACAATAAATGTAACTGTAACAAATGTAACAATCATTGCTGTTCTTTCAATTTATCCCCCCTAAAAAACCCTAAAAAAAAAAATATTCTCAGCTCTTTTCAACATTAATAATAATAATAATAATAATAATGATGATGATGATAATAATAACAATAAATGTTTTTTTTGTAGAAAATAAGATTGTTAAAAGGATTTCTGAAGGATTGTGTGACGAGTAATGATGCAAAAAATTCAGTTTGAAAGTCAGCTAATACCCTTAGACTCCAGAGGGTTTTTATGTGTTTTTGTGTCTGCTTTGAAAACAAAAGAAATGTCATTTATTTCATTTTGGAAATTCAGTATAAGTGACCAAATAATGGCACTTTGTCAGGCGTTTTTTTTTTTGTTTTTTTTTTTACATTAGAATGGCACTTTAAGAAATGCATGACAGTATTATTTACCAAAATTATGGTTGTTTTGAAAGATTCACTTAACTCTCAGTAAGAGCAGAAGTGATATGGGCCGACCCAATATTTTAAATCTTTATGGCAGAGCAATTATTGGCAATCTCTGATAGACTGATAGACAAATAATAAACTATGTCATTTTCGAAATTACAGGTCAATTACAATACCATATATGTATATTCTTATACATACAGCTTCAACGGTATATGTATAGTGAGTTTTAACAGTAAATTGTATTTTTTTTAATAATACATAATGCACATTTTTATATAGAAACTGTACATTCACATAAGTGATATAAAAGTTACTTCTGTTTTCAACCATGCAACCTAAGAAAGATCAACTGGTCCAGAGATGCTCTTGTAGTTGTTCCCTGGCTGAGAAAAATGGATTTCACCCTGTGTACATTTGTGTCATATTCTTTCAGAAATGCAACGTTCTCTTTATCAAGGCAGCGATATGCAACACTGACAAAGAGAATAAACAATTCAGTGCATCTATATACTCAGCAGATCCACTGTGTATTCAACAAATTCTTTGAACCAAGCCAACAAACAGGCTCAGCCAAAATCAGCTGCATAATTCCAGTCGTTCACTCCTATTTATAGGAGACAAGATATTGCAGATTATTTTCTAAAAATATCCAGTGAGTGTTTTTATTTCTGCAAATTTTATCACATTTATTTCTATTTGTCTTAAAGCAATGTGTCAAACTTCTTGCATCTGGAGTCAATCTGCCCTTGAACAGGCAGCCTATTGATTTTTAAATCAGCTTTTCCATTTGTTAAGAAGTTCAGCTTCAGTAAACATGATGATTTTTTACTTCAGGCACATCCAACTTTTTCATTGATAACAGCAATGAAAAACTGAGGATTCATTTAACGTTGACCGTTTCAGGGTTTTGATTTATGGTTTCCAACTCAGGGTAAGACTCACAAAGTTACACACACTTTTATCAGCTAATATCACAATAACAAGCATGGAAGTACTCAGACATTTCTGTTGCTAACCACTGCAGAATATGTTTCTGGAATTACCCATTTGATATGATAATGTCACAGCAACACAGATGAAAAGTAAACCAAGGTTACCCAAAGAACTACCACTTAAACTCAGACGACTCATGGGATTTGGTAAGATCATTATCCACCATTCAGCATCGCATATCTCTTTTCTTCCCAGAACAAGAGCCCAAATTTGGCTCAGCATTTAAGTCATTCTCTTGGAGGAGTAATGTTGATATTGTTCCCTCTGCCACTAATAGGAATATCTCTGCAAAAACTTGGGCTTTCTAAAGGGAGAACACACTGCATTTGGCTGCAAGAAGACATTCTTTTTTCAGATTTGATGGAATGGAGAAGCTCAGCCCATTGTATGAAGAGCAAAACAAGGTGGATGTTTGCAGGCTAAAGGTAGAATACATGAATGAAGTATAGCACTGGAGAATGTGTGAGCGCTGGAGAATCCTGAAAGTCAAACTATTGTGGAAATGTAAAGGTCTTCAAGATCATTTGGCATGAAATTCATTTCAATAACAAGAAAAAGTCATAAGAATGTACGACTCTGAGTAGAAGCACCAGCACAAAGAATAATATTAAAGAACATTTTAATAAAACTCAAAATATTTCTGGAAGTTCAAGAATCCCTACAGACCACAAGTGTGTGAGGAATATGAATAATGGAAACTTCATTACTCATAACCTTTAATGTTTTTTAAACATAGGAGATGATAAAAGGTGAGTAAAAAAAAATGTGAATCCTATTTTAGAGTCTATTACAGCATTCAGTGCTCACAATAATTAGAAATCTTTCTAGTGGCAATATACATGTTTATCTCAAAAAGCTATCTAAAAATTATTTATTTTTGTAGGGTATATAAGTCGATCAATAACACTGAACTGAACACTGCAACAAAATGAACTAAACACACTGAAACAATATTAAGGTAATATTATGTTTGTTTGTTTGTTTGTTTGATTGTTTGTTTGTTTGTTTTTTTACTTTCATTCTGACGGCACCCATTCACTGCAGAGGATCAATTTGTGAGCAAGTGTTGTAAGTTTCTAAATCTGTTCTGATGAAGAAAAAACTCATCTATATCTTGGATGGCCTCAGATTAAATATATTTTGAGTTAATTTAAAAGACGGCACCATTTTTTTTAAATATGACAAGAGAGTGTATTAAAGAGTGTATTAAAAGAGACTAGTAGTGCCAGTAAAGTAGTTACTCAGATGAGTTGACTGATATGCAGCATTGCAATGGATGAGAATATGAGGAACATCTGATCACTAATTGCTGCAACTGACCAATCAGAATTGAGAGCCGTGTAATAATCAAATCTACAGTTAGATTTAAAGTAACACTAGGTAATTTTCTTCTTTCTATGATTTAATGCATATTTAAATAGTGTTTTCATTACAGAAGAATTGTGGACCAAACAGTTTCTTATATTTCTAATGTTTCTAATATAGCCCAGATTACTCCAGCACAACTTCATTAAACCACCTAGCCTCATGTGACTAATGCATACAAATAAAAATAAAAATATTTTCTGGCACGGACGAGTCCCTGGGGCAGAGGCAGGTGTATGACTGAAGATTATTCTTGCCATTTTCCAAGTTAGTTTTTCACACCTCTCCAGAATACAAAACTCAGAGATCCAAATATACAATGAGTAAGTTGCTGTGTATTGCTCACTTTCTCTCTCTGTCTCTCTCTGTCTCTGTCTCTCTCTCTCTCTCTCTCTCTCTCTCTCTCTCTCTCTCTCTTTATTTTTTTCTCTCAATTTCAATTCAATTTAGTTGAGCTTTATTGGCATGACAAAAAACTGTACACACACACAAAAAGTGCCTCTCTCTCTCTCTCTCTCTCTCTCTCTCTCTCTCTCTCTCTCTCTCTCTCTCTCTCTCTCTCTCTCTCTCTCTCTCTCTCTCTCAGTGTCTCAGAGGTACACACACACACACACATACTGACACCTTAGTAGCACTGTGAGCATATTTTCTCCAGCAGTGGGGAAATAGACTTCTTTTGCAGTATGGCCAAGATAAACTAAAGATGTAATGCATTATTTAGACCTATGGCATGCCCTTTCCAGAGGTAGATAAGCAAGAATCTGAACACCAGACATTGTGGATGTAATTTCAATGGATGGATGAACACACACACTTTTGAATAACAATTCGGCTCAGGGTTAGGACGGTTTACTACTTGTCTCATTAGAGTAACTTCCTGTTTCATAATCAATCTGGCAGCCATGTTTAAAGAACAAGGTGTACAAAAACATTGGCTCTACTGTATATTATGTGGGTCATTTCTGTTATGTAGTACCTTTTGAAATTTAACCTTTAAAAACTGAAAGTGCTTGTAATTTTTGGAAGTATTTCTAAGATATTGCTATTTCTGTTGTAAAGGATGAAACAGAAATGTACAATAGTCAGGCTCAATCACACATTCAGATTAAATTTATAAAATCCATTGCTAATACTTGATGTTTGTGCTGTTGTTTTCCCTTTAAAATGTCACTTCCTGGAGGATTTAATTTTTGTTTGGGGGGGGGGGGGGGTTGGATAAACCCATAAATTGATTGCCAATTAAAGCAATATTCCCAATGATTAAAAATATTTTAGTTTGATTAATATGAAATTTTATATAAATAAATTCCCCAAAAAGTCTTTCATTTGAGAAGTTAGTAATTTAATTTTTATTTCTGAAATCTTTAATATTTTAGGACAATGGGATATTGAATTGGGTTTTATTTTAAATGTATTTATATATTATTATAGTGTAATAATTTTTATGTGCTTAAGGTTTCTTTTTTTCTTCTTATTCTGTTTTCCCTCAAACTATTAGTTTTCACATTCCACTAATATATTTATAGGGTAGCATTTTTGCTTAATTTTTATTCAACTTCGTTCAATACAGTATTTTATTTATATTATATTATTATTATTATCTTTTTCTCTTTTTTTTCATTACCAAAAACATTTTAAAAAGTTTTTTTATTTTTTTATTTTAGATAACAATACTAAATGTTTTCCTATTTTAGGACATTAGTATATATTATGGGGGCAGTGTTATTTTAAAATTATTTATATGAACATTTTAAATTAGCTTTTATTTTTAGTTATGTTCTTTTTATTTAAGTTTTATTTAAAAAAATTGCTTTAATTTATTTTTTACATTTATTTAATTTAACATTTAGTTGTACTATTGTATTTAAATATGACCTTTTAGCAGGTTTAGGTAGGACAGAGCAGTCCTGCTCATAAAGCTGAACTGATTGTCTTAAGAGCAGTAAATCAAAATGTAAAAGCCATGTGTTGCACAAGCACAAAAATCCCCTTATTTAATCAGAGCTCATCCAAGATCAGAGCCTCTCACCCTTCTACCTGTCCATCCCTCTGATCAGCAAATCCCACCACAGGCATCCACTCAGCTAATGAACATCTCACCACCGTCCCTCTGCCCTCACTGTAAAGCTTCTCTCCTCTTCACCATCTCCTTTGTTGATCTGACCAAAGTTGGATCTCTACAAAGTGAAAAAAAAAATGACATTCTGGGTCGAGGATATCAAGGATGGTGAAGTTAATGAATGGCCACCAGATGTTCGTTATTAGGCTAATGCAGTCCTCCCTGCTTCTCTCAGGGGAATGGCAGCTCTCACTAGTGGAGCACACGCAGAGATACGACTAAAGCAAATTTTATTTGGTGAATCACGTTACATACATACATACTTTCCTATACTACAGTTGAAAAGTCTATAGTAAGATATGTAGATGTTTTTGAAAGAAGTCTTTTATACTCATCAAATCTACATTTATTTGATTAAAAATCAAAAAATCAGGATGGAGTGAAATAGAACAGAGCACAACCAAATGGACACCCTTGTCCGTTTTATCTTTTATAAACATAAAATTGGCTCCTTAAAATAAAAATTGATAATGAATGGATAAAACATACTTTAAAAATTTGGACAAAAATTAAAAAAATGTTTGGAGGTGCAGAATTTATTTCCAGGGCCATGCCTATAGTAGGTAATATTGATTATTAAAGAACCAAACAAAATAGAAGAATACTCTATTAATATAGCAGAAAAACACTTTCCAACTAAAAGACAAGTTTCTCATTCATACAAAAGGCTAATAACTAACATTATACAAAACAGCAGATATTAAAGGAAAAAAAAGGAACTGGAAACTAAATAGTAATCAAAGATTATGTCTGGGCTGAATTATATGATGGATGTCATAAAGGAATTAATAGTTAATTATGGAAAGTAAAAATGTGATATTTTAACACTGCCCATGTGATATCTAATTGTATGTGAAAGAATCTTTTTTATTGTTTTGTTGGAGATGTTGTGGTATAGTAGGTGATTATCATATAACTTTTTTTTTTTTTTTTTTTTTTTTTTATTGCCCAAAGATTCAAGAATTTTGGAAAAATGTTAAAAAAGAAATAGACAAGATACTAGAGTCAGAAATACCTCTAGATCCAGTGGTGTGTTTATTAGGAGCATTGGCTAAAACAATGTAAATTGAGGAAAAGAGAGATGTACTACATTTATAAATACTTATAGATAAAGTGTTGTGTTTGTTAGGTGGATTGGAGAAGTTTCTCCAAGTTTGTTTCAATGGACTCAGAGACTGAAACAGATTTATATAATGGAAAAAAATGACTGCATGCCTACAAATGTAGATGGATATTTTTCTGCAAAGATGTAAAAGTATTTCAAGATATTTAGATATGACGTTTAAGATGGGTCAACTAATGCAACATTATTGTAACCTGCTCTTGTGATTTGATGTACAAATGTTTCCTCCACAAAGAAAATGCATGATGACAATGAATTTTTTTTTTTTTTTTTTTTTTAATGTCCCTCATTTGTAAGGGGTTAGAATGTTGGGGCTGGGGATGTTCTGTAAACATATAAAAATCATAAATAAAAAGATTTTTAAAAAAATCACTTGTAACATTTCAAATTACTGATATTAGTTTAGTTAAATATATTTAAAATGTGTATTAATGTATTCAAACATTTCTGGTCTGTAAGGTTTTTTATTTGTTTTTGTTTTTTTGGTAAGCAATTGAGCAAAAATTGGTGCTCAAGTAACAATTCTTATTAGTATCAATGTAGAAAACAGTTTTGCTGCTTAAAAGTTTTATGTAAACCATGATACATTATTTTTCAGGATGCTTTGATTAATATAAATCAAATGAGATAATTGTTTACATACAGTAAGAGTACAGAACTATAATGTGGACAACATAACTCATAATTTGGTCTTGGACTAATTTGATTAGAAATGTTTGAGTTTTATAGAGTTTCTTATTAAGATCCTTCACTTTTTATTGTTAACTTTGGTATCTTGCCAGGTCTGAGCACAGTTTGTGACACTGGTTAGAGCACTTCTGTTTTAGTAAAAGTCTCAATTTGTTTTCCATTTAATCACTGCTGTCTATGATACAAACACACACACACACACACACACACACACACACACACACACACACACACACACACACACACACACAGTGCCAGATTTGCCAGTGGAACTGTCAAGAAACTGGCATATGCTATCAGAAACTGGAAAGAAAACTGGCATTAGCCTTCAGAACAAGTCGAAAAGATACAGATCTTACTTACCCTTAGTCACGTTTGGTAATGTGTCGGTTTTTGGCTAATAAACCAGCTCTTGGCACAGAATACGAGCCATGGGGAATACAGAGACTGTAATTTCATGTGCTTCTTGTCTGATTGCCAACACTCCCGACTGTGCAGTTGTTCTCGATGGATTTTGCATTATGCACACAGACAGAGATTCAAAAGTGTCAAGAAAAAGGAAAGTGGGTTTAGTGTTTTTTTTTTCTGTGAACAACATATGGTGCAACCCGGGACATTATTATAAAAGCACGTTTTTTTCACAAATGTTGCTACTCTGTGCAACAAAGAAGAATCCAAAGGTCACGGATTCTGAACTGCAGCCTTTAGTCTAATCTTATGAATATTGGATTTAAAATTCAAAGTGTACCACCACCATGCCAAGACATTTTGAGAGGACAACATGAACCCAACTGTGTTATTGCAGCAGGTTTGTGAAGTGAAAAGAAAATTCAAGGAAAAATTCAACCAAAAATGGAAATTCATTAAACCCTCACATCATTTCCATGTTGTTCCTTTCTCCTCTGCAACACAAAAGATTATTTTTTGAAGAATATTCTGGCTCTGCTTTTCAATATAATAACAGTGAATGAGAACTGAAGCTGTCAAGCTACAAAAAGTATGACCTTTTGACTAAATATACACAATAAAAAACTCACAGGAGCTTAAACATCAGAATAAAAGTCAAAGAAATACAGCTGAAATCAAAACTATGAAACAGAATTGCAACCAGTGCTTTAGAATTTTATTATCCTGTAACTCAGTTTTAAAACTTTATATTCAATAAAATAAAACCTTTAAGTGGAGTAACTAAAATAGAAGTGTTCCTCATATGCAACACCTTTCATATACAAAATCCAAGGAAAACATTGTGCCTGAATGTAAACCAGTCGAACATGAGATTTTATTTTTAATCTAGTATTTTATTAAAAACATATCCAAATGTAAATCTGCTTACCTAGGCCACAATGAATTCACAGGTCTCCAGAAGTGATTGGTGGATTTTTTATTGTCAATGTCTTGCAACAGTGTTATGAAAAACTCTCTCTATGGAATTTAAGAGAATAGCTGATGCCATCATATTTCTGGATGACAAATGAAAGTGGAATATACCTGGAGGCATTCGGGAAGCGCGTGAGGGATTTGACACAGCCACAGCGTCTGGTCCTTCAGGAACCAAATAGAAATGAGCATCTTTCCCATCTCATAACTCTCCTGAACATATAGAACTTGATCGGGGGGCTTAGCACTGACAAACTCAGGGTTAAAAGCGTTTATATCACTATTTATAGATCCATAACATTTAATAGATAATGAATAAAGATGTCAGATCAACGTAGAACAGTTGTGTGTGCATATTTACATAGTTTTGAATCATGAAATGATTCATTTTACTTTCACAGTGTGAAGCATTTCTGAGTAAAATGATATTAAACAAACAAACAAACAAAAAAATTAAACCTGACTTGAAATGCCTGTAAATGTTATACGTGTCAATTTCATTGTTTTGAATCAGATTTCCTGGACTCTGCAGAGCAACACATGTCAGGATCCAGAAGCAGAACACACTGAAAGCATCTCTTTTCTCACTAGCTGATACTTGAAAACTAGACATTGTAAAAGGCAGGGTGAGAGATGGCACATCCGTCCACTGAGAGCTTCAGCAGATCACTGGCAAGATTCTGCTCGCTGCAGACAGCAGTTTCCTTTTAAAAACACTGTGGAGGTGGTCTTATCTTATCGGGTTCAAGTGCCGGATAGACGCAAGACTCTGTCTGTGTGTGATACGCAGCAAATGATGACAGAGATCTGCTGTTGATGGATTCTGATGAATTCTATCATGCAGTAACTCCACCTGTACGTGTTGCTCAGCTCAGAGGATTCAGTATTAAAAGAGTCCCGGGGACCTCAGGGTTTATTACAGTCCCTTGTAGTTATATTTGTACTCGGGGTGATGTTGAAATACAGTAAACCTTGAGACAGGCTGCAAAGCATTACACCTATAAAGCCTGACAATGGAAAGTTTACTGAACCGTTAGAGAAAAAAAAAAGTGAAATAAAAAACAAAATCAATAATATTAATAATAATCGAGCAAACAAGCGGCAAGTTCAAACTAGACGGACATTTAAGGGAAACGGTGCAGTTACACAACGTTTCACCACATAAATAATTATGGCGATAAAATATTTAAGACGAAAATGTTTTAAAATCTTACCAGTTTGTTAGTTCTCTTATAATCCATTACAGTGTACAAAACAATAATCGTAGCAAAATGGCAGCAGCTGCGTTTGTATGAAACGAGAGAGCGAGTCCGCGATACCAGGATGACATAATTAAATAATTGTACACCATTTTGAATCTAGTTTTAATATTTTATTAGCTAACCAAACGCAAAGCTTCCACCAAGAAAAACTGTTCCTGGCAGTATAGCGCTGACTTCAGTTACCTGGATGAGCCTGTGTTATTAGCTTTTACCGGTTGTTATCAAGGAATACCATACTTTAGAATGTCGCAACTGACCAGTCAGAATCAGCAACTTTTATTATGGCTGGTGTTGTTTTTTTATTCAATAAATATTATTTTATATACATAATAGTAGTATTTATTATTGGGAAATTGTTTATTATTATTGTGTGTGTGTTCGTGATGGTGATTTAAGTGACATTGTTCCTCCATTAGATGGCGAAAATAAACTGTTTTACTAGTCAGTAGTAAAGACTTTTATATTGAAAGAGACTGAAACGGAAGTTATATTTACTTTGAATAACAAAGTAAGATGCAGATAACATATGCACTGATCAGCGTTGTCATCGGAAATCACCCTTAACAGATGAAAGGACAGTCCAACAAAGATATGGCTTTCCTCAGCGGACATTCAAACTTATGTTTTATTGTGAAGATGAGATTGAGCTGAAGAACGAATGCCATATCAGATGCAGGTAATCACACTCGTTCAGTCCATCTCTCTACATATACAGTGATAATACAGTGTGCTTTTAATGCAGTGACACAATAAGCTTTCAATGAAGCGACTCAACGTTCCTTCATGACTAGTTCTGAAGTGACAGTGTGCTTTTAATGCAGTGCTTGAGCTCAGCTTTCAACCTGTAAACTGAGATTTGAATATGTGGCGGACGTAAGTAGTTCTGCACAAAGAGCGTTTTTAAAGACACTCTTGTTATTTTTTATGTATTTACACATTTGCGCTGTCGAACTGTTGTATAAATGCAATATCACACTCGTATACGTGAGATATGGCTGTATATCGGCACGCTGTGATTGCCTGCAGCCAAATCACAGCCATGCCGATATACAGCCATATCTCACCTCAGTCTACGAGTGTAATATTCATGTATATATATATATATATATATATATATATATTATATATATATATATATATATATATGTATATTTCTGATTAATAATGGAAAATAAAACTTATTTGTTTAGTGAGTAGGACTGTATGTTCTGCTATTCTCTGTGTATTTACTGGGGGTGGGGGGCATATAAAACATCTTAATTATACAAAATGGGACAATATTCCAAAATAAATTACTAAAAATGTGATATCATTCATTAAATTTTTATTTTATCAAAATAAATATCTTACGTCAATTCATATCCCTCCTAACCACTGTGACTTATTCCATTCATATACTTTATCATGTACTTTTTTTTTTTTTTACAAAAAGTGCACGTACAAGAATGCTGATTGAGCGGACACCATATAAGGAGAAAAGGCAAAGAATAAACAACTGCAAACAAACCTCATTGGTTATCACACCTATCGTCACTAGTGAATGTGAACAAAAAACTGCACAATAATAGTGTTCTAACCCTTCTATGAGGAAAAGAATGATCATAAACTAATAGCTCTGTGATAGTGGTAATGGTGCACTGTAAAAACTGCTTTTTCAAAGTTGTAAATAAAACAGATTATTGGAGTACAATTTACAAGAAGATACCATTTAAGTTTTTGTACTCCAAAATGTCATGTGTGATGTGTATTCTTTGTAATTAATGGTGAAATTTAATCCTACACCACATTTTTCCGGCTTCAGGGGGTGAAATTAAGTGCAATTAAGAGGTTGTCGTATTTGCTCACAGGATGGAAGACAGCATAATAAGAATGATCCGTGACGTTTTTTATTAATGCATCAGAGAATTGTCTGCAAGTGTGTGGATGTGGAGTGCAGGACTTGATATTTACACGTCAGCTTCTGCCTTTTCCACTGACGGCTCCCAGATGGCCACTGCAGCAAACACGGCCCAAAATGGATCTTTACGGAGATTTTACTGGCACTCCATTATTAAAAACAATATTCTCCACAGATCATTGTATAATAATCAAAATACCAGGAAGGCCAAAAGTACGGCTCACTCAATATGAGAAAAACACTAAAACAGAATGTGTTTCGTTAAATGTCAAAGATGGTTTCATCTCGATGGAGTTGAGTATATAAAAGCAGTTTGTTTTGTGGATAGATGCACTTTTTATGTGGTTTAACACGTCTTGCTTTAGTTCATGGTTTTCACGGATGAGTCTGATTTCTCTACATTTAGACCAGCAAATTAGTGTTTACCTCAGGAGCCAAGAGAGGGGATAAAGGGGCTTTTGCTGAAGTCATGACTTTTATGTAAATCAATTTTCATCTGTGCCCGCTTTCTTCTGCTGGTAGGATGGGCAGACATTGCTTTGAGGTAAGAGATTGAGTCTCAGCAGACACCTCGAGCACTTCATCGCCAGCCGAATGACCCCATCATCTTCTTCAGAACCCGTTCTCTTCATAAGCTCAGAAGGGACTGTTCCTGTTTTAATCTCTATTTTACACAAACACTCTTCTAGATGAATATAAAAGTTGACAGCAACTTAGTTCTCTCTCCAGCCACATACATGAATGCCTCAGTCTGCCAACCTTGAGGAATGCCGCATAATTTTTGAGCTATCTGACATACAAAGCTGGGAAACTTTAAATTTTGCATTATTTTAGTTTTTTTCTGTTGTTGCACTACCTAGAACTAGAAACTCCAATGCAGGTTTATTATCATTTACAAAAAAAAAAAAAGAAAAAAAGAGCAATATTAAAACAGCATGTGTGTTATTTGAAATAAAGCTGAAATAAGATAAACAAATAAACTAGATGGAAAACTTGAACGAAATAAAAATTTGAAATGTTGCCATGGCAACTAACTGAAATAACTTTAATTTTGGAACAAATAATTAAAAACTAAAATAAAAAAAGAATTAAACCAAAATAGTTATATTTAAAAAATAAATAAAAGCTATTAAATATTTATAAAAACTATGAAAGTATATAAATAATACAATACCTAAAACTAGAAACTCCATTGCAGAATTGTTATCATTTTATTAAACTATTAAAACAAATAAAGCTGAAATAAAACATATATAATAGATTAAAAAAATTCTAAATTAAAATTTGATGTTGCCATGGCAACAAAATTTTTAGGTTTAAAATAGATTAATAAACTAAGACTGAAATTAGTAGTATTACAATAAAAATGAACAATAAGTCATAAAATATTGATTTTAATTCTTAAGGCAAATATATTATTGTTTAATTGCCCTGTACATCAGTAGAAATATTTATTTATTGAATATTTAAGAATGGGTTTAACAAACCAATGGACACATTTGATTACATTATTAAAAGCAAACTGTTCAGTTCATTTTTTTGCCTAAGTTCCTTCCCATTTTGAGTTAATTGACTCTATTTTCTTAATTTGATTAGTCAGATTAACCAGCAGTGAAATCAACCATAGCCACCGGCATCTCACTCACAAATTTCCACACAAAACCAGACACAAATGTTTGCAAAGCAATTTGCAAAAAGAAGCAATATATATTTTATTGTAACTTTATGTACATATTTACAGTTGAAGTGTGATACAGCAGCTAGGTGGCGCTGCAGGACACTCGGATTGCACTGCTACAGGTTAGGCCACTGCGGCATTTCCATGGTGGCCGGACTTGTCTTTGGCTTGAGTGGACAACAGATTATTACCCATGAGCCCCTCAGAGTACCAGCTTTCTGTTACTCAAGGTTGCTTACATAAATATGGCTTTTTGCTCAATTAATAGCCCCAAAATTGAAAAAACATTTTTTTTAAAAAAAAAGACAGTACAGTCTAGGCATGAGACATTCAGTGACTCTCAACACTGCAAATATTTGTTGACAATTGTATGCCCATAGGATGCCCTCAGCAATACAAAACAGTTTGAAAGACATCTAGATAAAGAGCAGAGAATATGATTATGAAGGTGTGAGTGGAGAAAACATTGTGAGAGAGGAACTAGAGGCAGAAATCCCTTCCCTTCGAGGTTAGAGATTGCTGGGTGATTAGTGACCCACGACTCTGTGCTGAAACAGACTCTGCCGTATATAAATATATAACAATGTGTGGAAGCCTGTTAAATCCGTCCTGTCAGGGTTCATCTCTGGTGAGAGAGGAGTGGGAACAGATTACCGGTGAGAAAGCTTAGAAAACCAATTCTACCGCTCACAGTTAGAGTATAGGGAACCGCGCACCCAGGAGAAGACCATAATCTGCCTCGGGCACGGATTTCGCCCCAGATTTCAGTGCCAGACCAAAAATCCAATTTCAAAAGAAAAAAAAAACAGCGATGCTAAAACCGACCTTTAACCTTTATAAATAAAGGGAGGGAGAGGTAGAGGCGATTTCTGGCTGTGCCATAAACAGCTTGTAAATGTGATTTTCCTAATGAGAAGTTAATCTACTCAAATCCTCTGTGATATAACAGCGCTTCCTCTCAGAGAGGATAGAACTGATATGGCATCACAGGAAAATACTGAATCTTTAAATATCATTGGGCCTTATGCTGCCTTTGAATCGTGTCAGGATGATCGTATTTATGAGTTGAGCGTACATCAAAGTTATTAGGTGGGAAACTTTCAGTACAGAATTGCTAAATGTTAATTAATGGATCATGGAGTAAAACATAGTATTGGGCATAAAAAGCTGAATGTGGACTGAATGATTTAGTATTTTGAGCAGAGTTACTGTAAATAAAACCATAAAACAATTTGTTCCTTAAAATAAAAAAATAAATGTGGATCCTTAAATATAAAAAAATTATATATATATATCAAATATATATAATATATATTTTTTTTTTTTCAGGTTTTCAGGTCTGTTAGTAAATGAAAAAAAAAGCTAATTTTTATTCTGTCTGAAATCATTTGATTGCCATTTTTTTGCAATTATGTGTTCTTAAAACAAGAAAAAAAAAAATCTAGAAAATGAGACTATATATATATATATATATATATATACATATAATATATATATATATATATATTAAAACAAGAAAAAAAATCTAGAAAATGAGACTATTTATTTATTTATTTATTTATACTAATTTTTTTTTTTTTTACTGATTTTAAAGGCAGCATTATGATGACTGGGAAAATGCAATGAGGAGTAGAAAGGAACTACAAGCTCATAAGATGAAGATGAGAATGACGAGAGAAGCACCTGGTAATGCTGCTGCCACTTAGTGGTGTCACACTGTGCTACATTGAGACTACTGATCAATACCTTATTCACATTAGAAATTCATTATAACAGAAAAAGACCTATATATCAATAAATATTTACCCTCTTTACTCTACATATATTTTCTCATTTTACAGGAATAAAAAAAACAATACTTGCTCAAATGACAACTGAAGATTTTACAATACATTATATATAGCTCTTTGAGAAGACAAAAAAGTAAAATGATAAAAAGATCCAAGTTTATGTTCAATTAAGCATAACGTGAAGAAAGAACAGCCAGTTATAAATGGAGATGCTTTATGTTGGACTGCTTTATAGGCACATAGGAGTGTAATTCTGTTCTCTACTGGCTTGAAGCTTTTCAGTCATTTGTCTGCATTCCTTTGAATGTCTTTTCCTGTCAAAGTCTCTTCTTAGATCACAAATAAATAAATATTCCTTTGTGAGTGCACTTTTATCTAACCGTTTGAGACAAACCAGCACTTTGACTGTTTCCTGATATTACCTTTCCGATTATAAAGTCTGTCACCTCAACACAGACTAAACACTCTGAAAACTTCATTTCTTCACAGTTTAGAGCAAGCTCAGATTGCATGCAGATCTACATATAGCTGCAAACAGGTAAAACCTCCACCTCGTGCATTACACCACTGGAAGGGGAATGCAGCAGGAAAACACAGCCAATATCCCATCCAACAGCACAGAACAATGCCATATTAGATGCTTTTTAAAAAAAAATTCTGACTCTTGGCCAATAATTTTTTCAGTGCACACTAGTGGTGAACTTATCGACTATGTCAAATAACAGGGTCCTTTGGAATAACAAAAGTTTCATGTTCCTCTTGTGTCAGTTTCCCTTAATTTAAGTGGATTTTGAATTTTTAAAAAAAACATTTAATTTTAATGATCAATATCATTACATTTTTTTATGTAATATTATAATATTACATTAGCACAATATTGGTCACCCTGCAATTTAGATATCGGACACAGACCCATATCAGTCGACCACTAGTTTGCACATCATCAGAGACAGTTTCTGATCCATTATCTTGCTCATTGTTTTTCAGTTGTTTTTAAATTCCCCTCATTAGTTGATTGAGAAGGCACTGTCTGTGCTATCTAGCAGGATCCTTTCTGGATGGGGTGACACAATGCTTTCGGGCCGTGGGCCCCTGCTGAAAAAGCTGTTTACACCTATCACTGCGATCCCTTTTGTTTCCTGTCAACATCTTGCTGTGCGTCTCCCCGACGATGTGGTACCGTGCAAATCAGATAAACAGGGCATGACAAGCCCACAATATATCTCTGGAGATAAGCGCGCGACGCACAAAACAACCGGTCCTTCCTTTTAAGTGGAAATCTGAAAATAAGAGATTTTTGTAGGATAGAAACAGGGAAGCGACAGCAATCAATTACCGCAGCCTACATGGCAGGGAGCTATGATCTTAATCGGAGATGAATAGCTGGGAGGGATTGTGGGCCGTGTGTGAGAACATCTCTGGGGCGGGGGGGCGTCATCAATAATAGTGCAGGTAAGGAGGACTCAGGCAAGGTCAGGACAAGCATGTTTCCCCATGAGCAGACAAACTGCCACACACAGAAATAGCTCATGGCGTAACCTCAGTCTGATTCTGTGTGTTCCATCTCAGGCCCGGATTCACCCGTGACGCTCCGTCCACGCACCCGGAAGGGTCTCTGAAGATGCGGTCTGGGGTTGTGTTTGATAATCTGCTCCCTGAGAGACAGTCCTTCATCTATCAAACACAATGCACATTCTCCAGGATAGACAAACAAGACACAGAGAGAGCGAGAGCACCGGCTAATCGCTTGCCCTTTTTCTGACTCAGTCCGTCTGCTTTTTTCGCTCTGTTTCCTTTCTCTTGTGAGCAATCGCTGAGCCGTTCACTCCTCGCCTTCTTCTACGTATGTGGAGGGGAACCAGCCCACCTGTGGATGAGACAGAACAGAAGGAATGAGTGATTAGAGGAGAAGGTTGCGGGGGGTATTACAGAGGATTTGCGTCACTTCATTGCCTGGATAACCTTGAGGATGCGCCTGCTGCAAGAGAAGCGGAGGAGGGTCGGTGCTGGATTGTTTAAAGCGCTTCCAGTGGCTTCACACTGGCCTGAGCAATAATATCTAGCAGGAAAGTATGACAGAGCTGTTTTTCTTTGATAGGCCAAATCAGGGAGGGAGAGAAAGAGGAAGCTGGAGAGAAATGAACTGTGTTGTTACTTCCTGTCAAGCAACAGCTAAGCATTGTTCCTGCTATGGTCTGCTATGACTATCTCGGCCTAAATACATGTCAACAATTTTGTGCCAATGAGATTGCACTGTGGACAGAAAACAATCAAGCTTCACAAATGTCTGTCCTGCTGATATGTTAATTTGTATGATTATTAAATTTCAAGTGTGAAGTAATTTTTCTGCTCTCAGAAAAAAAAAAGCAAAACTCACAGTGACAAAATCACAATCACAGCCAGTCAAAAGTTAGTTGTGCATTATCCCGCTTATACAATGGTCCTTTGCCAGCACTGACAAGTTAAAACTGTTAATTGCGTTGACAACAAGCCTCTGTGCTCCTGAATGTTTCTGTGTGTGTGCAGCGCTATCTGCGATCTCTGACCTGTGTGTGTGTGTGTGTGTGTGTGTGTGTGTGTGTGCGAATGTTTGTGTGTGTGTGTGTGGATATATTAGATCTGTTATTTTTGTTTTTATATTTTTTATTTTTTTTATTATAGTAAATTGTTATTTTTGTTTATTTTATTTTTTATAATTTAATTTCTAATTATTATTAAACTTTTAAATTATTATTATTTTATAATTTATTATTATTTTATTATTATATATATAGTATATAATAGAATGTCAGCATAATTTGCAATAACAATGTAGAACCAAACATTTACATTTGCAAGGCATAAAAATGACCAACGAATGAGATGATTCTCATTGTTGAGGCCTGCATTTGAGATTCAAAATATTATAAATATTTGAAGCTGGAATTTGGAACAGTGTGATTTTACTGTAGGCTGGGCTGTCCATCACTAGGCAACAAAAATAGAAACCAAGCATTTCACACTGTTGAAAATCACAGCTGGTTAGGAAAAAAAAAAAAATTAACAAGGGAGAGATGTGATTTATTGGTTGATGTTACAAAAGGTACAAAGGCAGTTCTGTCCATTTCAGAAGAAGGCAGGAGAACTGTTCGAAGCACTGATCCCAAAATCTATTACTGTCATCCATAAAACAGCCCTGAACGTTTTATTCACTAAATTACACTTACAGCCTCCCTGATGAAGCCATTATAAGACAGCTCAAGAGGCTAAAAAAACATTTGACAGTACGGTGTGCTTTAAGTACAAATAAGCTTTTGTGCTCAGTATGAAATAATGCTGCTTAATTCGATAGCCATGCCACATTTTCTATGCGATTTCAGTTTTCTATCATTCTTAGCAGGATGTCTGTCCTCTCAGATCAGAGAAGAGAAGCATGTTATGAAAAGACAGTATAAACAGACAGTATTTTCACATTTATTTAAGTAGGTGCTCTGTGACTGTGCACTGAAAGCGCTTTATATTTTAAAATAGATATTATTATACGTTATTTTTTTTAAATATTTAAATAGATTAAATCATTTATATATGTTTACTAAATATTACATATCTCTTGAACTTATACTGTAAAGCAAACTATATTTAGAAATTAATTAGATATATAGTATACAAATATTGTGTTCTATAATGCAGTGCGTTCCCTTTAACCTTCTGTTTTCACTGTGACAAATGAATTGGAAGTAAAAGTTATTTATGCAGTATATAATATGCAGTAAGCTAGTATACATCCTATTACATCTACAAACACACTTACCCGTCCATTAACTTCGCCCCTCCACCAGCCATTGGCTCCAGTTTTGCTGTAGATCTTTACCACATCGCCCTCCTGCAGAGTCAGTTCCCGCGTGTCCCGAGAGCTGAAGTCGTAGCGGGCGATCGCCACACCCATCACCTTAGGAGTGAACACTGTAGAGACAAGATAAAAGAGTGAACATTTAGAAGCAAACATCAAAGGACAAAAAGTAAGCTGAGAATCAGACAAAATTAACCAGACAAACAAAGAGAGGATGGATGCAGCGGAGTCAGGCTGTAAAGTCTCCCTAAGGACTCTTGTAATCATCACACTACTTCATTTGTTTGCCTGCCTTAGCACATCCACTTTAAATAAATGATTCTAGTGAATCTGGGACGGGTCCAATCACAGCTGAAGTGGCTGTTTTGATTATGTCTTGAAATGTGTCAACAGTATAATCCGCTGGGTTAATTACATTTCAGACATCTTTTCCTTCGAAAACACATCGTATTCCTTCTAGCAGTTCACTGTCGTTTTGTTGGACTTGTTTCGCGGTTCTCTCTAAATGCGGTGGGCCGAGGGAAATACATGGTGGCGGATTCAAATGTGCCTTTGTTTCATCGGACTTCAGAGGCTCTGAGGACTTTGTGAACGGCAGCCAGAGAAGCTAGGCCTTCCGCCAGACGTGTGTTGATGAGATCCGCCTCGGTGCCAGGATGCTTTCTCTTCAGCTGTTTTAAAGTGAACAAGACTTGTACAGACAGAGAACTGGCTGCCAGTTAGCTGCCGTCATGCTCAAAGCGAGAAGTTTGTAAAAGAGGGAGAGAGAGATGTCACAAAGTTAGCCCGACTCCTTCCTTTTCATCAAAGCTCCCCTGACAAAAACTGCCCGTAATGACAGATCTAACTGCCTGAAATGAGATAATGATGAGTCATATTGTCAGTCAGTCAGTGTTGGCTGACAAAGGACATATGGTGCATGCAGCTACGCATTAGAGAAGATGATAGCGGCTGGGAGATGATCTATAAACAGACACGCACAATGAGATGGGAGGCGGGGTTAAACGCAGGGGGTGGCGTGTATACATGGCAGCCTCAGATCTCCTATGACCTTGAAAAAACGACACCGATGGAGAAAGAAAACTTTTACCTGTACCTGACCAGAATGGGGTGGTAGAGGGGGGGACAAAGCTGTAGCCGGCGGGAGTTAGAAAAGATAGACCACAGAGCAGCGGAGCTGAGGTGGGCGGAGGCATGGGCATGGTGGGGCGAGGCGGAGTGAAGTAGGGGTGTGGCAAGGGTAAAGAGAAGAAAAGCAAAAGAAAAAGCATGTTTAATTTAAACGCAGCATTTGCAAGCAAACAGAGCAGATTGTAAACAAATGCTAACTTCTTGCATCAACACTTGCCCTCATTCTAAAGCCTTGATCATATTTCGCAAAGATTGAGTGTAAAGCTACATGATTAATCATTAAAAGATTGCAATTTTGATTCAAACAACCACACAATCGTATTCCAAAATGACTACAATTGGCCTATGTCTATTAAATTTTTGACATGTACAATCACAGTGAACACTGCTGCTGGCCCAGAGAGAGCAGTTGCCATATATAGATATGAAACAACTTCACAGTATTTTGAACCACACAGTAACATTATTTTTGTGCTGCAAACATTCAGATGATCACAGAATTACTGGAACGAAAGTTTATAGTTTATGTATCAAAAGAGAGTAAAACAGCATTCGAAAGTAACTTGATGCTTGAAAATAAAGATTGTATCAATTACGCTGTTACGTCAGTACGTGGAGACAAGTGACTGCTAAAAAATGTATTTGTGTGACTGTTAAAAATGCATTTGTCATTAAATTATTCATCCAGTATTAAAGCATCTTTATGACTTTATGACTTTCACTATAAGAAGTGAAGTCTTTATGAGTGAGTCACTGAATTAGTCATTCAAGGGATTTGTTTTAAAAATGCTGATTCATCCAGTCATGAAACAAGTGAAGTCTTTATGAGTGAGTCATTAAATCTTTCATTCAAAGGTTTTTTTTTTGTTGTTTGTTTTTTGTTTTTTAATGATGCATTCAAATGAATTATATATATATACGTATATATATATATATATATATATATATATATATATATATATATATATATATATAAATCTACTGAGCAATTAACATTTTGTCAAACCCACTAATAAATTAATAGTAAGTTATTTTGATTGGTTGTCTGTTCAGAATAGTGGGAGAATCAAGAGCTCTCTATTTAAAAAAAATAAAAAAAATAACATGAAACCTCTTTGAATATTGAGACTGTTGGAGACGGCAGCAGGGAATAAAGCGGCGCCATGGTATATAAAAATCTGATCTAAACAGTTGCGATACACGATGTGGACATTCAATTATTCAGCTCAGATTCCAATCGGAAACAGAAATAATAAAATTTAGACTGACAGTGTGAGTATCTTCTACATTTGTCCCCCTGCCTCATAAGACATAGCAGTCCAGCACGGTGGCTACGCATTGTCATGCTGTAAGACAACATCCATATTGCTATGATGCTGTTGTTGTTGTTTTTGGAGTGTAGGCATTCCAACACAACGTCATTGCCATGGAAACCAATGCAGATATTCCAGAAAATGAAAGAGCACCATGGGAGCCACAAATTATAAATTGTGTGACTGTTACTGACCTATAAATTGGGTCAATTTTAATTTCATTATTGATTTTAAAAAAGAAGCACATTCTCAACTTTCATTCTCGATTTTCCCTCTCACTCGTCTGTTTATTTCTGGCAAGCGGTTCAACTCAGACTGGGTTCAGAAGCATCTCATGTCTTTCTTAAACATCTGTTCAAAGTTTTGAAGGGACAATCCAAGCTAAGGCTAAGCGAGCTCATGAATTAATGCAGGAGCACATGTTGTGTGTCTCCAAAGGCCTTGTCTCCAACCACTACCCAACCTGTGATGTCCGAGCCATTAACGGGCACTTGAGATTCCACCCACGTCACTCCAGGAGAACCAAACACTCGTCCGCCCACTATTCTGCAAACTCTGCGAGACTCAAGCTTCCTGTCTTCAGCACATCATTATCCATAGCGTAAATATTCAAGGTTATGGATTTGCCGTCCAACCCGCGTGCCTCGCTTCACATTCGAAGGAATAGAAGTAGAATCCCATCATAGCTGACAGTATCTCCAGTGCTTCCTGGATATAAATAAATATGAGGAAGGAAGGGGCATGCATCAAGCAATTTGTTCTCGCTTCACCTGCGAATTAAAGCCATGATTATTTCTGGGTCCAACAAGAACAATGGAGGTCACACTGTACAGGCTGTTTCCGTTCTGCAATGCTGATTTTTTTTTCTCTTGCTGTACGCTGCCTACGCAAGTTCAAGTTACCACTTAGAGTAGATGCCCCTGTTACTCTGTATGTGGCATTCCCCGTCTGCTAGCATAGTTTAAAGGTCTCTTGCAGAGGTTTATATGAAAGACTTGTGTGCCTCTGGCAGCCGTCTCAAAAACAATTGCATGTAATTTGCATTTATTGGCACATATGTAAAAAACGAAAAGAAGCTGTACTGCATGGGAATGGACCTCGGGGGTGAGAGGAGAAAAACAGCAGCAATGCATACTGGGAGATCCATTCTTTGGTCAGAGTTGCTTTGTTAAAGCAGTGAAGTGTTTGTGTGAAGTCTCCCCAGCTTCTCAATCTGCCGACATTTACCAATGGCGAAGCGACCCTCGCTGTGACATATGGAGCTACAATAAAATCTAATCTAAGCGCTGATTGCAGTGCGCCATAAACTCTTAGATCAAGCTGTAAGCACAGCTCAGTAGTTCAAGGTATACTAAAAGCCCAGGTTTGAGTTTTTTAACTCATTCCTCTCCCATAACTGGAAAACAAATCAGATCTTAGGAGCTTTCACAATCACAAAGCCATGAATAAACAGATGAATTTGTCCAGAAACATACCCACTTGCAAGCATGCAAATGGTGACATGAACACTGCAAGAATGTGAATCCAGTTTTTAACACTAAAATGAGTCCCGCATGAATGCATACTTTTTTGTGCTGTATATATCATTTTTAATTCACTAAAAAATAAATTAAAATAATATAAGAAATTTAAATAATGCAAATTAATACAAATATATAAAATATATTTATTATGTATACTACTGTTTAAAAGTTCAGTAAGAGTCAATAAGAATTTTCATTTATTTGGTAAAAAGGAATAAAAAAAATTGTAATTGTGAAATATTATAATTTTTTTTTTTAAACTGTTATTCCTGTGATGGCAAAGCATTATTTATTAATTTAAAAAAATTGATGAAGGATTATTTGATAAATAAAAAGTTCAAAAGAACAGAAATATTTGAAACAGAATTTCTTTGTAATAATGTTTGTAATAAGTCTTTATAGTCTCTTTGATAAAATAAATTCTTTAACAAAAATATTAATTTCTTTAAAATTCTCACTGACCCTATACCTTTGAACTTTATATAGGCCTATGTGTGTGTGTGTGTGTGTGTGTGTGTGTGTGTGTGTGTGTGTGTGTGTGTGTGTGTGTGTTTAAATGTCATAAACAGGCCATAGAAATCTCATCTGTCATGACCTCAAGGTTGAGAAACTCTGCTATTTCCATCCATGTGGCATTTCCGAAACATAAAATGTAAGTATTTGCATTTTACTAATTCATGTTTCAGGCTTTATACTCATACACACCACAGTATGAAAATGTACCTTCTGGTTACGAAAAACGGTAAGAGAAATCATATTCTTAAACATTAAGACACCTGAGAACACGTGTGAAGATTTTGTCTCAAATGTGTATCAAAAAATTCAAAGACTTTCAATGAGGAATCACTGCTGCCATAGCAACTGCCCTGGCGACCATAGCTACTGTCCATCACAACAATGTCATGTGTTTTACACTATTAAACACAAAATCAAGAACACTATGAATCACTGTTTATACTCAAACTAAGATTAAACAAACAAACTGAGGCTTTTGTGTTAAATAGAACAAGCATGCATTTTGTTATTTGTGAGTTGTTCGTGTGAATCTGAAACTAGCAATCTGTGTTTTTGATAGCATGGGCATCTGTGCACAGTACGTACTGTTGGCTCCATTCTCCAGCTCTCGGTAGGCGAACTGCAGCGTGGTATCAAGTGTCCTGAATCCTTCCCGCAGAGAGTGATGTTTGTAATACTCGATCAGCTCCTGCATTAAACACACACATACGCTCAACATGATGTCAGTTCACATAAAAGGGTAAATATCTACAGCCATTAAAAGGGAAAATAAAAAATAAATATGTGAACAGATTCAATACGACTCCAGCATTCACAATCCAATAAAGTTACTTAACTGGCATTTGCAAGATCAAATCTAAAAGCGCTTTCAAAAAGAAGTTGACAAAAGACATTTGATTTTTCTACAGAATAGAGACATTAAGCAGCGTGATCTCCTAATGCCCTTTAGAACGCAAACAGATGACAAAACAAAAGGGATTGTATAAATGATACAAAGAGATTCCAAACGCAATAAGCTGGTATAATGCAAACATTTATCTTGATTCCACCGACCTTAAAAACATATGAGCGCAGCATTTACTTTTCACTCTATATGATAAAGACTTTTAATAATATTCTTTGCCGAAAACTAGTACAAAACATTAGCACTTACTAAAATGCTTCTGAACTTCCTGTTTTCTGCAATGTGGAAGAGTCCCTCTTTTGTTAAGATCTTGATGTGTTTCACGTCGTTGTTGTACCTGTGGGCCATGAATAAATGATGAGAGTAATTTTCTGGTGATCACTGCGATCGATGCTGCCTATCCCCTATGGGGAGCTGCCATAGTAATGCATGGGGCAAAGAGCTTTTCATGCAGGGAGAAAGGATCGATAGCAAGGGGTGGGGCTTCTCCATTAGTCCTTGAATTAAAAGTTACAAGCTCACATTTTTTAGAGAGAAAGTGCACATGACCATTTAAAAACAAGAATCACTTTTTAAAAAAAGCCGTTTCAAGGGGCAGCTTTTGTCTTTCGGCTTTGCGCTTGAACACACACACCAAAGAGTTGTTCTGTTGTTGTTTGGATGTGTGGGTGGAAAACTTTTTCTCAATTCACTCAGACAACTTTTTACAAATTATTTGTTGTTTCTTAATGATACAGTAAAATAACCAAGTGTGCTATACTAACTCACTTGATGCTTATGGCATATTCGTTAAACTCTCGGCTTCTGTGACGGACCAGGTATGTGCTGCTCCTCCTGTTGAGCAGCTCGGCCTCTGCCTGAAGCCTCTCCATTGGGCCTGCAAACCTGAAAGAAAGGTCAGAGGTCATACGTGAAGGTTCATATGCTAACAGGGCAATAGTGCTGATCTGTGGTTGCACCCAAAATGTCAAATGCATTTAAATTTGTATTTATTGTATTACAGAAAACTGTATTATTTAATTAACTTGTGAGATTCTCTCAGTTATTAGGATGTATATAACAATATTTTGTAAAATATTATAATTATAATAATATTTATTTTAAAATTAAATATCAGAATATTTAAACATAAAATTATAAATAGAAAAATATATAAAATATTGTAGATTAATAAATACAATTTTGTGGTAGTGAGAATAAAGATCATACCAAGGCTGAGAAGAGTAGTCAGTAGGTTTTGGTACCTAAAAAAGAAAAAAAAAGGATTGAAAAGAGGTGAGAAACAGAAATAAAGAAAGAAAGTAGAGCACACATATGTGCACTTTTGTTCTTGAAATTTCACTCAACTCAGTATTTTTAACCCACAGCTCAAGTCTGGGACAAAACAGCTCATAAAAGTGCTAAAATCTGCCCTAGTTACTGTGTCTTTTTACAACCACAATTGTTTTTCTAAATGCACTCATAAAGATAACCTTTTTTTTTTTTTTTAAATGATTTGCAGGTAATTATGATTGTAAATCATCTTGCAAATAATAGCAGGGCATGTGGACAGAATGCGATAACATGCTATTCACAAAATAAACCAGTGTTGCAGTAAACAAGCACACAATCACCCACAATGCATTTGTCATTAAAAGACAGCCCTGAAGTGGTGCTTGCATACTTAAACCATATGAAAACAACATGCACACAAGGACTAGTCTACCCTGCCTTGATCATATTTGTTTTTGTTTGGCAGAGAATAAAGAATCATTGTAGCATTATAATATAATCAGATATCTGTACTCACACATGGGCAAGGCTTCACTGCGTCGCTTGGAAAGAAGCCAACCTCCTTAGTTGCCAGGACTTTACCCTGAAACCATGGCAGATAATTGCATTATGTTCAGCTGGGCAACTCCTTCTCAATAATTCAGTAACAATTAGTACTTAACACGACACGCTACAAATTTACAGCCGAGAGTTCATCAGAGCTGGAATAGTCTTGGGAGAATACAGGAGGGATACCAGGAGAATGAATAAACAATATAATGCATCCAGCAGGCTGTTTGTAAAATATTTACAGATTTTTTTCTGTAAATATTTAATTAAATATTTTTCTGTGAATATATAAATAAAAAATAAAAAAACATGTCAAAATGCATTTAAAAAAAGGAAAAAGGAAAAGAAAGAAAGAAGAGAAGAAAATAATCATAGTGCATCCTAATTTGCATACTATCTATCCTAAATAGGATTATTATTAGTAATGTTTTTTATTTTTATTGTTTTTTTTTTTTTGGCACATATTTTTTTACATGTAGAAGTCTAAAAGTTAAAGCAATACTTCACCCAAAAATGAAAAAAGATAATTTCCTGAAAATGTACTCCAAGATGTAGATGAGTTTGTTTCTTCATCAGAACAGATTTGGAGAAATTTAGCATCACATTACTTGCTCACCAATGGATCTCCGGTAGCGAATGGGTGCCGTCAGAATGAGAGTCCAATTAGAAGTTGAGGATTACTTGTGGATTATTGCAATGTTTTTATCAGCTGTTTAGACTCTCATTCTGACGGCACCCATTCACTGCAGAGGATCCATTGGTGAGCAAGTGATGCAATGCTAAATTTCTCCAAATCTGTTCTGATCAAGAAACAAATTCATCTACATGTTGGGGTGGCCTGAGAGTGAATATATTTTCAGCAGACTTTAATTTTTGGGTGAACTATTCCTTTAAATAAGACATCTAGGGTAAAAAAAAATAAATAAAAAATGTAGGCGGCAGATGTTAACATGCACATGCAAATTCAACAAGGTTTGTAGTATCAAAATGCAATTTAATAAAGTGATAGTATGTCTCAATTCCAGTACACTGTGTTTCCCATCATCACAAAAGTACCTACATTTAGTGTAAAATATAAGTATGGGAAGCAAATCTGAAGAGAGAGAAAGTACACTCAATCTGCTCATAAAAATTGCAGTCTGCATGTTTATCTAATTGACAATTTATATACAGCTTCTTCCGATACAGCTGTCACTGATATAACAACAACTGATGCCTCTTAGGCCCAAAGTGCCAGTAATTCTCAGATCTTTCTCTTCCTCCTCCTCCTCAGACGGTCTTACAGGGAGATGTAGAAAGTGCATTTCTGTCTCATCTACCTCTTCCTTGAACAAATTTGATTTGTAAGTGGATCCTTAAGCATACCCTCCCACCCCCCACCCCAATGCATTTAGTGCATTGACATTTTATCAGCACTCATGATGCCGCCCCACTATTGGTTGTTGCTCAGATAACGGCCTAATAATGATTAAACTCATAACCCTGTTAAATCAAACAGATGGCAACCAAAGGCCCAAATGAAATTACAGTGAGTGATTACGTTTGTCTTGGCACCAGAGCCGCAATAATTGTCTCCGGGTTACCACGGCTACATGGGCTCTGATCGTCCTTTGCTCCGTCCGGAGCTACTACAGGACGCTAGATATTATGAGGTCTCAGGTGACACGGGCGGTGTAAATTTGCATTAGTTCAAACTGAATAAATCAACTTCCGGGTGCATGGGACAGCTGGGCGTTCAGAGCCAGCAGCGGATGGCGGTCTTAGAATGAGGCAGAACAAGATTAACATGTTAAAACAGGGTAGAAGCATCCTGGACAGCTGGACCTGTCTGACGGAGAGGGATGTAGGGGCATTCGAGTGTGTGCCAGGCTCTGCCAATTCTCTGGCTCTCTGGACAATCACAGGCTGGTGTCCTCATTGTCTTGGCACGTAATTAACCAGAGCAAGAAGAGTGGGCATTAAAATGGACAGCATGGGCTTTTCTGTCCCATCCCATAAGAACATTTTATTGCTCAAAAGTTGCACTTTCAAAGTTCAAGAAACATAATTACTCAATTGTTTAAAATTTGTGGCTCCTTAAGAGTATTAAATGCTACAGAAATAAGACAAACAATGAAAATTGTTTGTAGAATTTGCACTTTGAAATCTACTTTTGATTTCTTTTATTATTATTATTATTTTGAAAATTTGTGTGACACTGGAGAATTGCTAGTCTTTTTTATCACAAGAGTTCAAATACAAACACAGGTGTTTTGACAATTTCTATCAAAAGAAAGTCTGTCCTTTTTAATTATTATCTCGTACACTTTAGTTTTGTGTTTAAATTATTAAACTATTTAACAATAATTGTTAAACTTAAAATGATTTTCATTCATTGAATAAATGAAATAAAATAAAATATAAACTAATAAAATTAAATTAAAAGAACAGAAAATTAGAAACGCTGCCTATTTAAACTAATTGAAATATGTTTAATTTGAAGTACTGAAATGACTAAAGTAACACTGAAATAAATATAATTTAAAGCTAAATAGCAATAACAAATAAAAAAGAATATAACAAAATTACTAAAACTAAAATTAAAACTCAAAATATAAAAATAAAAGCTAATTTAAAATGTTAATAAATACTGGTTTATACTTTGATTTAGTTATGCTACAGCCACAAATAAATATCTGCTGCATGCTAGTCACTTTTACTTTCTCATTCTGGAGAGCAACTGACTGAGCAAAAAAAAAAAAAAAAATGTATATATATATGAGTTCATCATTAATCCGAATCTAGCTAAGTGATTTTCTTTTGTGGGGCTCATGTCAGAGCACTGCATGTGAACCAACACCTCTTATCAAATGACAACATGACAAATAAAATCTGTCGTCAAGCGTGTGTCTGCTCTCTGGGCGTTGTGTTGGTCTGTGTTGTTTTTGTATGGCTATGAAACCTAACTCACAACAGCTTTCTTGTGTTGACAAAGGGTTGGATTATTTAGCATTTCACAGCGAGTCACGCTTAGCAAAGCATAACAACAGAGCCAATCGGCCATTGCTACAAACATGAGAGGCAATCAATTAGCAGCTAAATAAGAGCTAGAGCCATTCCTGCAGGGCTGTATGTCTTGAAATGTTTATTTAAGATGTAAGATGTAAAACTGTCTCACCTTCCACCAACAGCTACGGATGTTTGCCTCTATCACCTCAATGACATCACCAACCTGGATGTTAAGCGGTGGGCCGGACAGGGGGCTCGGAACCCCGTAATAATTACGGATGACCTGCATCTTAGGTAGACCTAAAAAAAATGTTTTTTTGTTAAAATAATATATTTGTGTGTGTGTGTGTGTGTGTGTGTGTGTGTGTGTGTGTGTGTGTGTGTGTGTGTCAACTATATCACCAACAAGCGTACTGAATTTTGACAGTGTCATAACTGCATGTTTTGACACTCTGCCATGTAAAGAACAGGTTTATGTATGTGACGCTGTGATCGTAAATCACCACAGGTGACAGCAGAATCACGTCAGTCCATCATAAAAATGTATGCAAGCTTGTTTTGTCTCGAGAGTTTGTGCAGTCATGCATGCAGTGCATTGATGCAGACAATCTGCTGCATCCTCCAGAACCTTGTATTTAAAATCACAGCCGGCCTTGTTTACACTATTCCTTGATCATTTTAATGAATCAGATTAAAAAAAAATAAAATAAAAAAAAGTTTATATCTAGCATATAAAATAAGTTTTAAAGAAATAAAATAAGTTTAAGTATGAAGATTACTAAAATAAAACAACAAATTATAAATTTAAGCTAAATAGAAATATATAAAAATAGAAATGACAAAAGCACAAAATTAATAAAATGTAAACTAAAATTAAAATAAAACTGAAAATAAGTAAAAATAAGTTATGTAAAAAATAAGTTGCATCCACCAACTGTAGCTGGCCTTTACACTATTCCTTCATCGTTTTAGTGAATCGGATACTAAAGCAAAATCTAAAATAAACCATGTCTCAGCAAACACAATTCATTCAAATTCCCCCCCAGAGTTATGAAGACCAGCTGACCACAAACGTCAGCTGTTCAGTCTGGCTATTACTCTAATTAGCAAAAGAAATTTTTTTTCCTTTCAAGTAATTGGACACAACAGGTCTTGCGCCGCAGGCAGAACTGTGCCGAGTGGACAGTCGTTCACCCGCTCCAGTGAGCTATGAATGAGTGTGTTTGTGTGCACGGGGCTGCTTTGCTGAAGGGTCAATAGTGATGGTCTCAGCTGGTTGCTGCAGCTCTATATATTCTGCCATTCTGATGATCAGAGGCGAGTGTAGACTCTCTTAATGCAACCAGCTGTGGCTGAAGCCTTCCAGCCCAGCAGATCACCCAGGCACAGCTGGCTGTCTTTGAAGACACTTTTAAAACAGTGTGGGCATGTGCTTCACCGTAGGGAAGCGTCTTGCTGGCATGCTATGCTAAGAACCTTTGTGCACAAGGGCAAAGAGTCAGCACCAATAAACACAAAAATGCATTTCTGCATCAGAATATCTCATGAAAAGGTCTCCTGAATGTGTTAAAAGATAACAAAACTGCATGTTTTAGAGTTTACAGAACAAAAGAGCTCACTTTAATACACCTCTCTTCAAACAGGAACACTATTTGAGGTATCATTCATGCACAAAGATTGCACATGAGATAAAACAATTCAGCTGAAAGGAACAAACGTTGTTTTGGAGCAAGGCTGTTTCTGATGAAAACAAATCTAGCAGTGCTGAACAGGCAGGAAGGAGCTACTTAAATTCAAAAGCAGAGATTCCCATGACAGCAAACAATACACAGAGACCTTCTCTCACCATAAATTTAATGAATCTACTGACCCCAATATTGTGAGGGATCGGAAGGCCTCTCACGGATCCACGCACTTAACAGAGACATAATGAACTCATGTGATGGAAGGGTGTGAGAAACAACGACTAGCAATTTAGCTTGATTCACACGTTTATTTCAAATATTAATGACGCTCTTAATAACAAGGTCGAAGGAGGCGTGACGATGGAGATTGAGCATGGAGATGGTGATTAGGGTTGGGAATCAAAAATCGATTCCTATTCGGATACTTAAGGTCAGGAATCGGATACTTGTTGTCAAATTAAAATTTCGATTCCGCCTATTGATTCCTATGCACATTTTTTTTTTTTTATCTGTGAGGACCGGACCTAGCCATCTGCCAGGACTTTGCTCACTAATATAAGCACTCCAAAGTTTGGCTACATTTGCAATCGGAAGCCAAAAAAGCTATATTATTGTTGATAGCTAAACATGTTGCAAGAGAGGTGTCTCCACCAACATGACAAAGCACTTTAATTTAATAGATCGTTAAGATCGCGAACACGATTGAAACACCAGCGTGATTCTATTCCTAAATTACAATGATTTGTCCGTTTATCCCTCAACCTTTAACGTGTGTGTTTACAATGTTGTGATCACTTGTTGGTTCATCCGTGTAGCATACGATCACATCAGTGTGATTTGAACATTTAAATTTGCGTTCACGCTTCCATTGACCTAAAGAAAGTAGCTGTCTGTCATGGTCTTTTCAGCCACAAACATTCTAATCACAGAAGTACTGGGATAAAAGTTTATAGTTCAAATATAAACTGTGTGTACGATGTGTGTGGTAGTGATTAAAATAGAGTAAATCACCTTTTGAAAATAATTTGACACTTGAAGGTTTATCATTACATTGTTACGCCAGTAGGTGGCGAAAAGGGGTTGTTAAAATGTATTTGTCTTTGAATCATACAAGAGATTCGTTAAAGAACGCTGATTCATCCAGTAATGAAACAAGTACATCTTGAGTGAGTCATTTAATAATTAATTCATAAATAACGTGATTTTGTTTAGTTGTCTAATGCTTTTTTCTTTAGAATCAGGAGAGAACCACAACTTTCATTGGGGAAAAAAAACGAAAAAATAAATAAAATTTATCCAGATTCACGCAGTTCTATTTTGCACACAAACAGCTCTTAAAGAGTCAAGTTTTTTTTAATCTATTGATTTTTGTTCATGGTATTCAGCTGCAATAAATCGTTTGCAAAAGGTGACACAGGATAAATCTTTGATATCATTATTTAATCACATTGGAATCGAAACTGGGAATCGAAAAGAATCGGAATCGGAATCGGAATCGATACAATTCAAACAATACCCATCCATAAGGGAGATGAGGTGTGGAAGTCTTGCATGGAAGAGTGCCATGCAAAAACAATGAGCGGAGTTGACTTTTTAAAAGGAATTTCAGGACATTTACATTCTGCAAACCAAATGTATATATATGTGTGTGTGTGTGTGTGTGTGTGTGTGTGTGTGTGTACTGCCTATGCTAATAGTTTACTCTGAGGGTCAGCGAAATTCACGATTTTGAACTGAAAAAGCTCTCCACAGCTTAAGACACATAGGGATAAAATCAACATCAACATTGGATGAAGTGGGTTAAGTATTTTGGACTAAGTGGGGCCTACCTATGCAAGCAAACCTAAACAATAGAGCTACAGGGGTAAAATCTTTTCCCGCTCATATCTGACACTAAGACCTGGTTACATGAATGAGCTTGCATTAACAGCAAACAACAACTGTACGGCTCAATGACTCCAGATTAAAAATACACACTCTAGCTCAGATTGAGGAAGTATGTAATGTACAAGACTATGCATGTTTTGTAAGCATGATTGCTTATAAAACCCCACAGCCATAGCAATGAGGAACATAACAATTTCAATGCAGCACATACCAGACTGAATTAAAGGGAACAATTCAGTCAAAAATGAAAATAAATTTTATAGTATTATATTATCACCTTCATGTCATTCCAAACCTAATCGCTGGTAGTAAAAGAAGAATTTTAAAGTTTCTTCACACAGCTATTTTCAAAATGACATGTCACACTTTTATTGAAAATAGCTTCAAAATCATTCTTTTGTGATAAAAATAACAGCAAGCTGTTTTGTAACAACATGAGGGTGGATAAATAATTGCATAATTGTCATGTTTTGGTGAGCTCTCCTTTAAAGAATGCAAAATGTGACTGATTTTGTGTGCTCACTATTTACCTGCATCTCCTCCACGACAGGGTGTTTTTCCAATCTGTAATCAAAGTAAATAAATCACATGATTCATACTGTTGCCAAACACAGACATTGCAATGCATTAATGATCTGATGATTAAGTAAAACTTTGTGCAAACGCACAATTAATCTCATCATTAATTTTTGACAAGTAAACACTGTTTGTCACACCACTGTACAAAAACACGTTCATCCTGTAACATTTGTACAAAGATGGAGAATTTCCCTCATCCAATTTACCATCACTGCACTCTGGGCAAATTGCATGTCAATATCCTTATTACATGCTATATAAATTACATTGCGTTTGTTATTGCAAAATGATGACCGTGCAATTAATAAAACTGGTGTGCAATTAAATAAATGCACAATCCATAATGTATATATCACTCTAAACTGCAAGAACTCTGGGCTAGAAACAATCTCATAATGTTTCCCCATAAATAGTGCATCGAACTTTAATAAAGTAATATTTCTTCAACAACAATTCCAAGAATTATGCCGCAGCAACTTTAAAATGCATTGTAAGAGAATTTCCTCTAGTACTAATTTTAAATGGTAATCAATAGGAGTAAATGAGACCCTGAAGGGCAGAACTAGATTCACAGATTCACTGGAAAAGGAACAAAAACCTCACCTGTGGTCCGAAAGAGCTGGAATCTGCAAGCATGTTGAAGACAGGCATAGTTAGAGTCAATCTACACTTTCAGACGAACACAATGTACAGACGCTGTCAATAGAGTGTGTGGAACATGTTGTGCTGTGAACCTTTACGATTTGTTTTGCTATGCTGCAGGTACCTGAAAGCTGTGTGAGCTAAATTGACATGAGGGGCCGGACTACGTGGAGTTATGTACCAGGAGCCAGTCTCATTGGCTCCTGAGGGAGAGGCTGGGCCTGTACTTGGAGTGTACAGTGAACTTTGTCCTCTTGCACTAGTGTACACTTCTAGGGTTAGTACCAAACACATACACACACACACACACACACACACTCACAGACAGACAGAGACGTGCACATATACACACAGAGTGGAATCTTGTGTACAAAACAACAAAGAGGCCAGACTTGACAAACACACACCCTCTGCAAGAAGCTTTTCACACTTCCTTCATTTTCAGTTTCTGGAAATTTCCAGTGAAAAAAAAAAATCAACAATTTGTTGATTGAAAAAAAAAAAAAAAAAAACTCATTTGTTGCATTATTATATAGTGTTCTCAAGAATTCTACAGGCTATGAAAAACTATGAAGAAAACTATGGAAAAAAATACAAAAAATTAAAATAAAATTCTGTATATATATATATATATATATATATATATATATATATATATATATATATATATATATATATATATATATATATTTGTTTGTAGTTGTTTGTAGGATATAATACAGGTGCTGGTCATATAATTAGAATATCATCAAAAAGTTGATTTCACTAATTCCATTCAAAAAGTGAAACTTGTACATTATATTCATTCATTACACACAGACTGATATATTTCAAATATTTATTTCTTTTAATTTTGATGATTATAACTGACAACTAAGGAAAATCCCAAATTCAGCATCTCAGAAATTAAAATATTGTGAAAATGTTGAATATTGAAGACACCTGAAGACACCAGCTAATTAACTCAAAACACCTGCAAAGGCCTTTAAATGGTCTCTCAGTCTAGTTCTGTAGGCCACACAATCATGGGGAAGACTGCTGACTTGACAGTTGTCCAAAAGACGACCATTGACTCCTTGCACAAGGAGGGCAAGACACAAAAGGTCATTGCAAAAGAGGCTGGCTGTTCACAGAGCTCTGTCCAAGCACATTAATAGAGAGGCGAAGGGAAGGAAAAGATGTGGTAGAAAAAATGCTCATACTTTTCATGTTCATACTTTTCAGTTGGCCAAGATTTCTAAAAATCCTTTCTTTGTACTGGTCTTAAGTAATATTCTAATTTTCTGAGATACTGAATTTGGGATTTTCCTTAGTTGTCAGTTATAATCATCAAAATTAAAAGAAATAAACATTTGAAATATATCAGTCTGTGTGTAATGAATGAATATAATATACAACTTTCACTTTTTGAATGGAATTAGTGAAATAAATCAACTTTTTGATGATATTCTAATTATATGACCAGCACCTGTAAATACTTTTCTGATCTGATTTTTTGTAATAATTTAGTTTTGAAATATGTATTTAAATAAATTTCGTTATACATGCTTGCATGGTGAAAAATGTAATTTATGAACAAAATAATAAAATACATTTTCCAAAATGATACATCCAGTAAAGGCAAAAACATCTAATTAATTTCTAATAATCTGATCTGTGGTACAGCAGAATCTCACATCATCCTTCCTGTGATGTGAGATAATGAGTCAGAGGTACCAGAATTTTGAGAGATCATGAAATGTATTTGACTTTCCATATCCCAGAATCCTTTTTTTTTTTTTTTTGGGTGGTTGAAAACTGTACAGTTCTGCATAATTAATTGTATGGATGTATTAAATAAAGCTACACATTTATTGCTAGTTGAAAGCACTAACAAATTAGCTAATAGGACATGGGATGTGCAGAACTGATGGGAGTTTAGAGAGAGCTCAGCTGTGCATAAAAATGGGAACTAGGAAATTCTGCGGCAGCCCTGACTAATGCCTAGAACAATAAGAGCTGGCACTGTTGGCAGGTGCGTACACACATACATACATCATGGGTTCAAGAAGCCAACCAAGCCTGTTTGTCATCACATGTCACACTTTTCTATGTGGCCTAGGTTGTTATTAGGAATCTCTGCATGTTGACAGCTTTTATTGCCCTGTCTGTTACACTACAGTGTAGGTCAATCATTAGCGTACAGCAAGGTAAGCATCACATAACGCTGAAACATGAGCCAGAGGCTCCAGCGCAGCTCTGCAAATAGACGCTTCATAATGTGAATGCACAGAAATTGCTAGAAAGAGTATGTTGTGTTGAATGCGAGGCTCACCGGCACTGCTTTTGACACAGACATCCACCCTACCAAGACACTCCTTATGAGCGCCAGCACCACATTTGGAGCAGCGGTACCCTTGATAGAAGACTCCTCTGAGAAAATGAACAATAAATATAATGATGGATAGATGAAACAATATATGGATAGATATATAGAACAATAAATAGTATTATAAAACAATAGACAGTATGACAGAACGATAGATAGATAGATAGATAGATAGATAGATAGATAGATAGATAGATAGATAGATAGATAGATAGATAGATAGATAGATAGATAGATAGATAGATAGATAGATAGATAGATAGATAGATATGGTGAGCTCACCTCAGCAGCATTTCACACGAGCTGCAGGATGTGGTCGTCTCAAAGGTGTGCATACGGAACTCATGGAAATTACTTTTCCCGCTCTCTGGACAGATGTTCGATCTGTTGAGACAGAAAGAGAGTGAGAAAGTGGGTGTTAAAAACAAGCCTGAAGACCTTTTTGCATAACCATAACTCATGAACACAGAACTGCTCGTTTCCATCTGTCGTCTGCTCCCACCATCCAATCAGCTGTGATTTTCTCTTAAGACACATAAGGGTAACTAGATATTTGCATTTTCTGAAAACAAAGTCAGTTGCGAAACTAAATTCAATGCCACAAAGCTAGGATGCTACTTGAATCCCTGAATGCTTTGCATCACAGAAGTAAATTACATTTAAAATCATTTAAAATAGAAAGCAATAGTGATGCTGTTTTAGTGTGCACTACTAATTACAGCATCAGCAGGGCAGGAGTCATGATGCCGTCTATGGCACTACTACTGTTTTATTGTCCAAACCCCTCCACTTCCTTTCTGTTTTTCCGTCTCGATCCATCTCGAATAACCCTTGAGTGGCAAGTGCCCTTATAATAAAGGCGTTAACAAATGACGGACAGATGAGAGAGCTGTCTGTGCATGCTGATGTCATGTCATTAGCACTCGTAACAGCATTGATATCCAATCAGCTTTCAGCCACAGACTGATCTCATGACACATGACAGAGAGAAAGTGCGCACTGACTCACCACTGTTCTCCAGAATTAATGAGCCCTTCAGATAAATCTGTTAAAAACATGTTATCTAATTAATCAGAGCCCTGTCTCCTGTCTTTGGTGCATTAGAGTTTTTTTTTTTTCTCTCGCTTTATTCCAAGCGTTTTTTTCATGGATGTGCCCTTTTTGGATATGTATGATATCTGAAATTTGGTAGATTACTTGACTGATGGTTTATTGCAGTTTTCATCTGCATATTACTGATTGTTGCTGTCATCAGCCAGGAGTTATAAATATATTTTCTCACTCACTTTCTCATACTGTAGGTACACAGTGGGATCACTTATTGCCTAGTGTTTCAAAATACAAAGATTTACTTGAATCTGATTCTCCTAAGAATAGTAAATGGAATCAAATTAAAGTGAAGGAAGATAAAAAGCCTCTGGATGTGTATAAATTAAAAGGCAAATATCACAGAAAACAGGATTTCTTCTGCACTTTTGAAATAACAGAATTTGATACACCATGTAGACATATTCTAATGTGCAACATGACATCGGAAGCCACCCATTTTTTTCAGTTTTTACCATATAGAAATATTTGAAGCATGGTATGTTAACAAAAATAGCTTGTTTAAAGGAACAGTTCACCCATGCAGACCCATGCAAATTTTGAATAATAAACTGGTCACTTTTTTTCTATACAACTACAATAAATAAAGCATCAAAAAGAATTAAAGTACCATACAATGAACATAAAAGTGGTCCATATACTAAAAAAATGGTCATACAATACTAAATTACAACAGGTTTTGGTGCAAGAAACATTAAGGATAAAAATACCTGCTGCAAAAGTGCAGAATATATATTTTTTAAAACAACCAAACTAACTAAAAGAAAAAGACATGGTATATACTAGTCTGTCTAAAAAACTGAACCAACCATTCTGATGGTATGAAAACCCTTTGGGTCACATTATGTTTTATTAGGTACGCTGCTGCAAAAATGCTTGGCTCAGCAAGTCTGTCCTCATTACTGTGTTTGTTCTGTAGTAAAAATAAACACTAATGGAATTTTGTCTTGAATCAGGGCCAGGACATACTGTCGTGGATAAATCATGCTTTTGTGTCTGTTGTCAAGACAGATAACAAACCTGAAAAACAAGACAGCTTCAGAGACAACAAAATACACACTCACAATGCCATGCCAAACTGCTCCAGCCATTTCTTCTTTAGTTCCTTGGTTTTAAAGAAGAACTCAAAGCCGTTCTGACCCTGATTGTGTGTGAGGTAGAATCCGTGGCACCACTGGAAAAGAAAGAGAAGGCAAGAACATCCATGTTATAAATGCAAAACACACACACATGCACAGATAAAACTAAGACAAACACTGCCTTAAAGCAGTTTGATTTGAAACAACGAAGACTGCTCTAACAAGGATGAGAGTACAAAGCTCTTTGTAGACCACATGATGGTACGAGGGGGTCACTGTTGTTTATGCAAGACTGACGAAATGCTATTATCAAATCTAGCAGGGTCATCCTGTTATCGTCTGCTGGCATTGTGTTGACGTTTACATCATATTGCAACTGATGTAGATATTGACTTCAATGAACAAATGGATCAGATTTCATCACTCAAAAGAAATGACAGTGTGGACAGTCAGATTTGAAAAACAAACACATATTTTTTTTGTGTGTGCAATGTAAACAAAAGTAAAGGGGATGCAGCTCAGTAATCTGTTATGCATTTGGACTCGAGACCTGTCTGTCTGAAATTATTCAATTAATAAACAGCAAGAGATTTGACTGGAAAAATTAGATTTTGAAAAGCCTCAGTGGCCTGGAATTAACATGCTTTTTGTATGCGAATATTTTTCAAATATACTATGCTCACAAAGGGTGCATTTATTTGATTAAAAAAAAAGTAAATACAGCAATATTGTAAAAATATTTGTAAAACTTAAAATAACTCTTTTCTATTTTAATATATTTTACAATGTAATTTATTCCTGTGATGGCAAAGCTGAATTTTCAGCATCATTACTCCAGTGTTCAGTGTCACATGATCCTTCAGAAATCATTCTAATATGCTGATTTGCTGCTCAAGAAACATTCTTTATTAACAATGTTAAAAACAGTTTTGATGCTTAATATTTTTTTTAAATTCTTTGATGAATAGAACTTTCAAAAGAATTTGAACCAGAAATGATTTGTAAAATTATAAATCTTTTTACTTCATCTAATCGCTTTAATGCATCCTTGAAGTGAGAGAAATGTTCCAACTTAAAAAAACGAATAATAAATTGCTGAGTAGATCATGTGAGCGCACCACAAGAACAGAGTATTTGTTTTGTTTTTTGTTTTGTTTTGTTTTGTTTTGTTTTGTTTTGATTTCTTGTTTTATTTTTTTTTTCTTTTGATTTCTTTTTTTTCTTTTGAATTGTTTTGTTTTGTTATAAAAAAAGCAAATACATCCAAATTTGGGATTTTTTTTTTCACTCATATTATTATTAGCCAGGACTCTGACCACTTAAATGAACAAGAACACCTTCCCTCAACAAGTCTGACAATTTGAGGCATCATCATTCAGAAAAGTACCCTAGAGTAACCCTAATAATAATAGTGATGTTTATGTTGCATATGTTTACCAGCATTATTTCTCAATAAAAATCTTTCTTGCACTCACTCTCTCAATAATCTTGTACATGTAATATTTACAGCATTATCTAACGAATAATCATCCTGGCACAACAGCACGTGATGTAATATAACAAACAACATCATGTTTTCTAATTTGGCTGTGTCTGGTGTCGGCTGCGTTTGTTAGCAGTTGCTGGACAGTTTTTAATAAGAAACACCATCTGTGCGAATGAAAGCTGCTCTACTGCAGTAACTGATTATGGCACGACAGCATAACAGCACATTTGCTGCGCTCGGCTTCGGTGCAGTGAACTTTGGCAGCAATTAGGAGACTGGCTGCGTACCTTTCGGTTTTCTCTTTCTGAGGTAGGGTTGTTGGTGATCTTGAAGGAGTGGAGGTCAATCACCTCCTTCATCTCGTAGTTATCTCCTCGTCGTTTGCATACGATCACAGCAGCATCAAACAGGAAGATGTGCCTGAATCAGAAGAAAAGCATGGATCAAAAGAGAAAGAGAAAACACAAGAGGAGTGCTTGAGGGCCACACCTTCATAACCCTTAGGCCTTAGTAAAGACCTGCGGAGTTTCAGGCTGAGCCGTATTCCACACTTTAATCATCTCACCTGTCTTGTTTGGCTCGTTTGTCGACTGAAGCTACTCGCACTTCGCTGTCACCTTTTGGTCTCCCATAGTTACGGAGAGACTGATTCTGCAGAACACAAAAATGGTGCAAACTCAATGCAAACATGCTTGTAGGCTTTAGTAGGTGTTTCTTTCTCCACAAAACTGTTCAAAGCTTCATACTGTCACTGCTTAACTTCTTTTAGCAGTGTTGGGGGAAAACTAACTAAAAGTAGGCATGCAAATCAGTGCATTTTTCAGTAGTCTGACACTATCTTGGGTGTTAAAATAGTTAAAATAGTTCAACTTTTCCAGGAACATACAATAGTTTTTTTTTTTTTTTTTTTTTTTTTTTTGTTTTTGTTGGATTGTGTGGAATTAAAAGTATTTTAAGGTATTGAGCTGAAGAAATAATCAAATCCACTTTCCTAAAAACTTCTCTTTCAAGTTGCACTGTGAAGTGTGATTCATGTTATGGTTAATGATTCACTAATACATTTTAATGATCTTAACAATGTTTTTTTTTTTTTTTTTTGTAGACACATGTCTTTTGTTAAATACAAAAATATTAAAAAAAAAATAATAAATTTTTGTATAGTTTTATTAGATGTTTAAAAAAGTTATAAAAATTGTATATGGCATAATTTATAGTTTCTTAATTCTTCTTTATATATATGTATATATATATATAAAAATCAATTTTTGTATAGTTTTATTAGATGTTTATATATATATATATATTCATTTACAATTTATTCATTTACAATTTATCGTTATAATTAATACTAAATTATTTAATATAATTCTTACAAAAATATATATGGTAATTGATAATTTTATATAATAATAAATCATAAAATAAGAGATATATTGCATTATAAATTATCAATAAATTATAAATTGTAAATAAATACATTTGAAACCATTTATGTGTAATACTAAACAATTTGGACAATATCACAGTGTGAAAAAGTTATCTAACTTTTAAAGAGATTAACATTTAAGGTTCTTAAAATCAATGTTTAATAATAAAAAATAAAAAAAAACTCTAAAACGTAATCTAAATTGATTTTGTTCAATTAATTTACTTATTTAGGGCAAATGAACCAATTTAAGGCTTAAAACAATTGCAGTGCAATGAGGGATCTTCATCTGAAAAGACTTGTGTCTTTTATGTAATGAAGCTATATACTTTTTTAAAAGTGTAGTTTGACTATAGTAGCTTTCCCAAAACTGCTTTTTAAATAGTAGTCTATATAAAAGGTGTGATTTTGCTCACAAGGTTTTCTATAGATTTCTGGTATTGGTCGATGTCTCGTAGAGTCTCGATGTCTCTCTTCACCTCGTTGACATACTGAGCCAGATCCTGTAGAGATGGAAACACAAACAAAACACCATAACATGTAACACGCTGAGACTCTGACCTGAGGATACTTAAGGAAGTCTTTCTATTTATGCGCTAAAAATAACAATACTTCCTCCCTAGCTTCCTTATCGACAATGTTGGCCCATGTCATGTTGGCCCATCTAAAATGTAAAACAAGATTTGAAAAGGGAGGAAGGCTTATCTGACAAATCTCATTCCGAACACAGTGCCCGCCATTCCTGTGAGTGGAGTTTAACGACTCATTTATCATCACGTATCTAGCATAATCAGGGAGCGGGGGGCTGGATCGCCCACCGCGAGGATCTTTAAAGGGGAGCACTTGAGGAGTTTAACCGCGTTAGCCCGATACCCCAATCAATGCTAAGTGGCTAATTTATCCAAATGAAATCATCACAGCCCTCGGTGCAATCTGCACAATCTTCTCAGCTTGATTTGCCTCAATTAGCAGACGGTTACCTGTCAAGATGCATTTGGCACCATCTTGATCATGTCTGAGTCAAGAGGGCCACATTGATTTTCAACGAAAGCTTTTCTTATGAAAAAGTTGATGCATGCACATCCCCAACAAACTAAAAGAGAAAGTAATTCGTCACTGTTGTAATTTCAAATTGAACAAGGCCTCTAATATCAATCAAGGTTGGTGATTAAAAGGCCTGTGATGACCTTTGATTTGGCCCACCATGGCTTGCCACGAGACAAAGGAAAAATAGGGGGAAAAACATTGCATTGAAGCATATCTTTTTTCAATTTTTGTTTTAACATTTCTTTTTGTTTTATTTTTGCACTGAAATGTAAAAAAACACATAAAAAAACATATTATATTTATAATTGTTAAATTATTTTTATTTTATTTTATTTTTTATTATTATTTACAATTTATTTTTATTTTTAATTATTTATATTAAATTAAATTGAATACATTTTATTGTAATAGAGTTGGATATAATGCATCATTTCATTTTGGACAATGTCCCTCAATCTAGTTTGGTTTCATATTAAAAATTTGGGTAATTCTGGTATAAGTTATACAATAATTGGGAGCTAAATGTATGTATGAGAGCAGAAAGCAAGGTCTAGGTGTCAGGCGAAGACTGCAATAGGCCCAATGTTTCATTTTATGGTTCATATGAGCGCTCACACTGGTCCAGACTTCCAGGACCACTACCAAGAAGTCCCTGCAACATACAGCTTATGAAATGGACATTCAAAACACTCAACTCACCTTCATGGCATCCAGCGCCTGCCGTAAATTACTCTTGTCTGTGGCATCATGGGTGTGTTTCACCAGTTCCTGTCAGGAAGAAAGCGAGATATGAGATTGTTGAGTATTCACAGCCCGTGTCTCAGTGTCTTATTATCACCAGATGATGATGAACACAGCAGACCGTCAGATGTACAGGAGCGAAGCCATGCTGGAGGACATCTGTCACTCTCGCACGCTCTCATAACTCCTACTCATCACCATGCAGATTGTTTACCAACAATTCAGAGAAAACATTTACATAGAAGTCAACTGAAATGTAATGTCATGCTCTAGTGTTTTGAATTAAGATAACATGAGCCATTGTGTTATATAAGGGTGATAATTTGACTTTTTTCTCTAATTCAATTAAATAGAATTATTATACATTATATTATTATTTATTATTATAAAATTATATTAATTTATTTTGTCTTAATTTTTATCATTTGTTTTCATATGATTTGAAAAACAAAAATAGTTAAATTATTGCCCTTGTTTTTTTTTTATCACTTAAATATTTGCTACATGAGCAGTACATAAACCTATCACAAAAATTATTCCTCCAAAACACTCCTTTTATACACTCCCTGGCATAAAATTGTAATTATAGTTGATAGCAAAAATATACACTAATTTTTTAAATTATATTTAATATTAGTTGAGCAGGATTGTGTGTTAATAAAGTTCTAATTTTTACTTCACAGGTTAAATAAAAATATTTATATTTAATTTAGCATGTATATTCATCAATGCCTGCTACAAAAAATAAATAAAAAAAATATAATATATATATATATATATATATATATATATATATATATATATATATATATATATATATATAAAACAGGAGGTGGAGCTTATACAATTCAAAAACTAAGGCAAAAAAAATAATAAATACAAGTGATAATGGGGCAAGCATTAGAATACAATGATAATACAAACAAACACAGTGTGGAATGTCTTCCTATCTTTCTCTTTTGGCCTCACTCACACACACACACACACACACACACAATCTGAAATAATATCCCAAACTGCATCGCAGGTTCAAGAATTAAAAATGAGAAGCAAAAGGTTTTTGTGGGGTTGAAATTGCCTTCCTGCTCCGGGATGAAGTAAACAAGTCATCTGGGCCAGTCTGTAGGATAAGGGAGGGTGCTATGAATGTCCTTTACTCGGATCTGATAAATGGCTTCCTTTTGGCCTAAGAGATATATTGCCATCCAGCACAAGCCAAATCCCCTGCGTCAGTCAAGCTGAACCTGCGCATTATTATCAGCAGAAAGACGGACATCACCTTATTTTTCATTCTCACTTCCTTCTGCCCTCACACAGCGAGAGAGAGAGAGAGAAAGGAGGTATGACACTAACACGGAGATTACTGCAGAAATAAAATGCAGCCAATCTCTTATCCAAACGTTTGCAGAATTCCAGGAGAATATCATACAATGTGATTTCACAGGCCAGCATAGCAGTATTGAAATGTCTGGTCCACTCTGTACCTTTTTATGTCCAATAACTACCCAATTGTTCAAACTCTGCTCAAAATCACAGCTGCTCCTCACCAACTTCTGGTTGCTTTGTTGCTGTCATACAATATTACCACTTTAAACTGATATTTATTGCCTAAGGTCATAAAATGCATAACTTTTCATGCCTGTAACTTTTACATCCTGATTTATAACCATTACTTGACAACCCCTTCTTTGTACGGTTACAGTAAAAGTTGGCAAAACTGTTTTAATTCCTTTGGAAGAAGTCTCATGCTCACTGAGGCATGTATTTGATAAAAAATACAGCTAAAACAGTAATATTGTGAAGTATTCTTTAAATTTAAGATAAGTGTTTATTATGTGATAACAAAGCTGAATTTTCAGCAGCCATTACTCCACTCTTCAGTGTCACATGAACCTTTCATGGTTATTACCGTAACCTATAACTAAACTATTAAAAACACTGTTGTTCATTAAAATTAAACAAAAATAAAATTGTATATAAATATTCTAAACTTAAACTAAATGGAAATTAGAAAGGTTGCCTTGTTGAGGCATTAAAATTACTATCTGGACATAAATAAAAAAATTAAACATAAATTAATATTTTTGAAAAACAAAAGCTAATAAAAATGACCAACAAAACGTGTAACAAAATTGCTAAAAATATTAAATGAAAAAAGAAAATGGCAAAAAAGCTATTTCAAAATATTAATAAAAACTGTAATAAAAATAATACTAAAATAACACTGAATCCTTCAAAATCATTATAATTGGCTGAGTTGGTGCTCTGGAAACAGTTTTCATTATTATCAGTGTTGAAAACAGTTATGCTGCTTAACATTTTAGTTGAAACTTTTATACATTTTTTTTTTTCAGAAATTGTTGAGGATTAGAAAGTTCAAAAAACAGCATTTATTTTAAATACATTTCTTTGTAAATGTAAAAGTGGAATAAGAGTATTAATTTCTTACCCCCCCCCCAAAAAAAATTACACATGTAAAAATAAATAAATAAATAAATAAATACGTAAAAATTTTGCTTAAAATGAAGAATATTTATTTAAGATTATTTTATTTAATTATATAAATATTAGAATCTGTCATAACAGATTAGTCATGAATTTTGATCATAGCTCATTATGTAAAGCTGGTTTGCTCTTTCTCTCACTGGCCAAGGCTTCCTCCAGCAGAGCAAAGAGCAGAGAAAGACAGTCTGTCATACGCTAGCAGAACCAGAGGGGCAGCAGACAGACAGACGCTCTATCTGCACCACCTGCCTCACACACACACACATTACCTAAAACCACAGCTGGCCAGATGGGCAAGGAGGTAAACTGAGCTATGGACAGTCTTGGAGGCATGCTAAATAGATGCATACACATACACACACACACACACACACACACACACACACACACACACACACACAGAAAACACCTTTGCTGTTCTGTCTGCTGAGAGCCAAAAGGTTCCTACAACAGCAGGAGGATCGCGGTGGCTTCAGTCCACACACGCTATGCACATCTCCTTCTCTCTGCTTTCTTATTTCTATCTCACCTTCCTCACATTTATTTCTAAATCCCGTCATAGCTGGGTCATGCAGTAGACCTAACGTGTGATGGACAGAGACACACTATGAAATATTCATGGCAGTCTGCGTGAGATGTTTGTGGAAAAGGGCCAGACCAAATATACAGGACTGGATAAAGCATGCTGCTTGTCCATTATGTGGATTATACTGCCCCTACTGGAGGAATCTGGGATATATTACACTGCCCCTACTATTGGATTTCAAACCTGTGTTATGCTGCTTCTCTGTGAAAGAGTAAAACATGGACTCCACTGTCCCTAGTGGACATTAGCAGTCATTTAAAGCCAACGTGAAAGAAGAATTTACCCTATTTCTTATAGTCGATTAGGACATATGAATCAGAAAATATCATTAAACTATACCAAAACATACAAAAATATTTAATTACAGTATGTATGTATTTATATATATATATATATATATATATATATATATATATATATATATATATATATATATTATTAAGATTAAGATATTATTAATTGTTATTATTAAGAAGAAGAAGAAGTGGAGGAAATTAAATAGCCTAACATGTTATGTATGTGTAGATTACTACATTATTTCCTGTTCAATATTCATAAAAGCACTGTTATTATAGTTAACTAAATCTAAAACTATCTGAAATAAAACAGATGTTAACGTAGATAAAAATAAATAAATAAAAAAAAAAAAAACTTATTTTATTTCAATTAGTTACCAAGGAAACATTTCACGTTTTAATTTAAATTTAATTTGATGTACTAAAATAACTCTAATTAATACTGAGAAGAAAACTACAATAGTATGCTCAGGTAAAACATGTTGTTGTATGAGCAGGAATAAAGCAAAATGATTTCAAACCTGTAGAAGCAGATGATACTTCAGAACTCTCTGCATCGGAACCACCAGCAGATCTCTCAGAGTAAACTTCCCGTTATTAGCTCGCTTGGAACATAACTGAAATTCATAACAAACAAAAACCACATTATGTGACTGTGACATGACTGTTCTGCAAATAAATGAAGAGAGCAAAATGTTGAAATAAAATGTTCTGAAATGTCCTGCACTCTTCTCAACCACTAGGTGGCACTGTCTAACAGCAAATAAATAGAGTCTGACAAAGTCTTACCTCTAACATCTGCCTGACGTCCTCTCTGTTCTTACAGATGTCATCCAAACACGCAATGGCTAATTCTACTTGACTGCAGTACTTCCCATACAGCACTAATCTATCACACAGGAAAACAGACACATGTGAGAAGGGGAAGGGTTTCATTCTTTTAAGAGCTAAAGGGATAAATCAATCACCTTTCTTTGTACTTAATAAAGATCTGATACAGGTTACTGGCATTATGCATGAGCACTGAATCCTGGACTTCCCTCAGAAGACTCGTGTGCACTTTCACAAGGTCCTGGTGCAATGCAGAACATTAAAAATATGAGGCGATAAAGACACACTGACATACAGATTTAATGGGTTCTCTGATAGAGGCAGATTTTTGACTCACTGGTATATTGACGAACACTTTTTCGATCTCCACACTGGACAGTGACTGTCCCAGAGGCTTCATAAAGAACTGTGGATGGAAAAAAGAAAAAAAGAAAAAACATAAAAATTAAGATGTTGCAATGGATAAGCTAATATATTGCAATATGATAAATCTTTGTGGAATTTTACCTTGGTTTTATTATAGTAATTTTAATATAAATGGTATATATTCATACTAAGATTTAAAATAAACAAATAAATTATTATTATTATTATAAATAAAAATAAGTAAATACAACAATATAGTTCTATTAAAAAAAGTGAATATGGTTTTATTGTTGTATTTAAATTTGATTTTTTGTTTATTTTTGGTAATCGACCATGGTTTTTTTATATTAAATTGTATTGGTTATTATTATTAAAATAATATGTTGCTTTTCAAAACTTTTGCCATTGTAATTTCTTTAATTTGATGATAATGTTGGCTTATAACAGGTTATCAGAGGGCAAATGTAACAATACTGGTATTCTATGGTATTTATATGTTATTTTGCCAGCAGCCATGGTATCATGGTAAAATATTGTACAGTAAGTTACTTCTAAACATGGTAAAACGATCCATCCATTGTTTTACCTATGGTTACTATGGTTTTTATATCAAAATATGTGTTCCATTACATCTAACAGACACTTGAAAGATTTCACACAATGCATTAAAGATGACTGTGTAGTTATAAAGAGGCCTCACTTTCTCTATGGAGTCCAGCGTCTCTGTGTATTTCTCCTCAGTCTGTTTGATTTCCATCAGACAACAGCTTCGGACGTCCGTCTCGGCCTGTTTCTGTAATTACAGCAGCAAGAGAGCAAAGGACATCTTATGACTTGCAGCCCAAACCATGTTTATATACAGTATAAAGCATTTCAGTAAACTCACCTGCGGTTGTACCAGCTCAACCTTCATCAGGTCTTCATACACCTCTCCTCCCTCATCATCATCATACACACAGTCATAGAGATCTTCCTCATCTTCAACGCCATTCTCACTGAGATGCACAGAGCTTTTTAGTGCTTCACCAAAGGTTTTAGTTTAGTACATAAACTTTTTGGTTCCAAATGCAGTCAGATACAGTTAGTTTACAGTGAACAGAGAGAAATAGATGGACGATGAAACACCTAAGAGGACAGCAAGATGTGTTCGAATGCTTCAGCATATCCGATATACTGGAGAAAATTGCTCATGAGGGGTTTTAAAACGATAATGTTCCCCCCTCTTCTAAATTAAACAAACGGTTTTCAGCTACAGCAAAAGTAAGATCCAAGAGACATTCTAGCTGAGTCAGGCCTAAAAATTATTCAGATATGTTCTCCAGATGGGTGCAAAAGAGAAAGACAGAGAGACAACTGTGTTGATGTCTTTTCCTAACCATGTCTCTAGTTTGAATCTATTACGAAACACCTTCAGGGAAAAATCTCTCTCTGACAGGGACAAAATCATACTGGCACATCACCCTCCAGGGAAAACACTCAACAAACACATTTGTGTGTGTGTGTGTGTGTGTGTGTGTGTGTGTGTGTGTGTGTGTGTGTGTGTGTGTGTGTGTGTGTGTGTGTGTGTGTGTGTGTGTGTGTGTGTGTGTGTGTGTGTGTGTGTGTGTGTGGCTAAAAAGTAGATGTGATGAGGTCGAGCCAAAACATAGTGACAGAAATATCAATATTTGCTAAGCATAATATCAAATCCTCAAGCATGTCATATGAGGAGAATAGACATGTGTGCTGACGCTGCTGTTGGCCTACTCAACAGCCGTTTAATCGCTTTATTCAAATCGAATTCGCTTTTTTAAATCTCCATTTGATCTCCGTTTAACTTCACTGCTGTTTAGGTGAAACAACTGAGACATTAACCTCCGGTTTCGCAGGCGAGGCTTAAGCTTAGTCCCAGACTAAAGTGTAAGTCTGAGCTGTTTTAACTGAAAGAAACTTGCACTGACTGATCTTAAAATATATCAGTGCCTTTGTTTTGTCTCAAGATGCACACCAGTAATGTTTTTTCTAAGACATGTTAATAATTAGTAATTAGTAAATTAGTAATAATTAGTAATAAATAATTAGTAAATAATTAGTAATACATAATTAGTTTTGTCTCAAGATGCACACCAGTAATGTTTTTTCTAAGACATGTTAATAAAAATTACTTAAAGGGATACTAAAGGGAAAAGTGTTCCTGTCAATTAATTTAATACATTTTGTGGACTTTGACACTGTTATTTACTTGGCAGTCTATGGGACAGTCATAGGCCTCCCGGTTTTCATCCAAAATATCTTAAATTGTGTTCCGAAGACGAACTGAGCTTTTACAGGTTTGGAATGACGTGGGGGTAAGTGATTAATGACAAAATTTTATTTTTGGGGTGGAGTATCCCTTTAAATGTCCTAACTGATGTATGGCCAAATCTGTCTGTGAAACCAGACCTAAAGAGATCTGAAATGTCTTTCCTATGGGTGTGTGTTTCTACATTCAGGTCAGTTTCCTTTTATGGGTGGTGTAGCAACTGTGATCTCATATGACAGTGTTTTTCAACATTTTATGATATAAACACTGTTTTTAAAGTACATTTTGATGCACCGCCTCACAATAAATTAATACATATTAATACACTAAGAAAAACATCAACATAAGCACTACTATGTGCTCCAGCCTGAAGTGAGCCAAAGGTTAAAAAATCAGGAAGAAGAGAAACACTGTAAGCAGAAAAATGACTCACTCTATCAGATCCTCTAGATGGTTATAAATGTCTTCATCCTCAACACTCTCTTCTGTGGGAAATGGCCTAGAGTAGAAAGAGAGAGAAAGGCAGAGAGAGATAAAATATGAATTTTCATCTGCTGCACTCTTAAAATAGTTAGAATTATTCATTTATTCTTTTTCAAATACCTTATTCCAGTCTGCTGTGCAATGTGTGTATGAGAGAGTTTGGACAGTGTGTCCATAACCTAAGAGGAAAAGACAAGATAAAATTATCATTATTTGTTAAGTAAGCGACAGTATGCAATCAGACAGTTAGTATTGTTAACTACACTGCTACTTACTAAATAAATGGACATGAAATATTGATTAGAGCTGAAAAAAATATTACAAAAGAAGAAAGAGACAATATAAAACTACCACATATACGAGTCAATAATCAATTATACAGTTTAGCGGTCATTATACAAAATTATTTCACATTTTCAGAATTAAGCCATGTAAAAAAATATATGTTCTCTATATATAACACAATATAAAAAAACTCCAGAAACATTTGTAAACAAATGCATTTACATATAAATAGGCTTATTTAGTTTTCATTATAAAATACCCTTCAAGTATTATATAATGAAATATGTTTGTAAATGTTAAAGATGAAAGTTATTATAGTGTGATCTACAAAGATTAAACTCTCATCATCTTCAAGCCAGAAAAAAAAAAAACAGCACTGCAACATTAATACCAGCAGGGGTCAGTATGCATCGACATTTCAATGTCAGCCTCTGACACGAAAAGAATGAAATTCATAATTTGTGCTCTGTATTACCACCAAGAGGTTTCACGCTAATGAGCAGCTCTTTATATCAACATATCAACGCCAGAAACGATCAGTTTAATGCCAGCAGACACAAACCTGGTCGAGCAAATATATACACAATTACAGCACAGTCAAAAAATCAGCAATTAACGCTCAAGTAAGTGGCTTTTTATATTGCACATTGTTCAGCTGTATTCAGATTTGCATATCTATGATGAACACATGGGTAATTTGAGCATTCAAACTCATGGTGCCTGGGGAAGATATGTGCAGAAATCAATTGCAATCACACCAGCTTAGCTGAACTCTGCCTTGTGCACTGCAACTGAATTACATTATGAATACAGAGTGTGCAGACCGAGTCGAGCATGGAACCCTCAATCTCTGCATGCTACTCTGACCATTGTTCTGAAAGAAAGCAAGAAAGAAAGAGAAAGATGCTCATCCTGTCTTCCTAGATTCAGTCTTGCAAAGAGATCTGATCCAATACATTTGACCTTATATGCAACCATCCTGACATGTCAAGGGGAAATAATTTATCATAATTCATCTGCATTGTTGAAGAACCAGTCAGTATAGCCTTTTGTGAAAAAATGTGTCGGTTTTCAACCTGAAAACCTTCACTTTAAGGACTTTACGGTGCATTTCCCACAAGAAAAACAAATAAAAAAGACACTAAATGGTGTTATCAATGGTTGAACCTTTAGGATTTTCTTTCTTCAGTGGAATACAAAAAATTTTTTTTAAAGGAATACTACACCCAAAAATAACAATTTGCTGAAAATGATCTCATTCTCCGACCATCTGAGATGTAGATGAGTTTGTTTCTTCATCAGAACAGATTTGGAGAAATTCAGCATTACACCACTTGCTCACCATTGGATCCTCTGAAATGAATGGGTGTCGTCAGAATGAGAGTCCAAACAACTGATAAAAACATCACAATAATCCACAAGTAATACACACTACTCGTAAAGGCCAGAAGCAAGTTTTTAAAACCTTAATGATGGATTTGTTTGTTACAAACACAGCTTTTTACTTCACAAAACATAAATTAATGGGCTGGAGTCATGTGGATTACTTGTGGATTATTGTGATGTTTGAACTGTTTGGACTCTCATTCTGACGGCACCCATTCACTGAAGAGGATCTATTGTTGGGCAAGTGATATAATGCTACATTTATACAAATCTGTCTCGACAAGGAAACAAACTCTAAATCTTGGATCATCATCTAAATCTTTAAGAATGTTTACACTGTTCTTTTGCATACAATGAAGTCTAATGGTGACCAGGAGCTTTCAAGCTTCAAAAATGACAAAAAGTTCCACAAAAGCACTATAAAAGTAGTTCATATGAATAATACACTACTTTCCAAGTCTTCAGAAATTATACAATAGCTTTTAAGACACATTTTAATGGTGCTTTCTTGTTATTTTTTGCCCTGGTCAAATTCAGTTTCATTATATGTAAAAGAACAGCACATACATCCCTTCTAACATTTCTTTTTGTGTTTTACAAAAAAAAAGAAAAACATCCAGGTCCGAAACAAGATAATGTTTTTCTTTAAAAATCAAAAGCTCTTTCTGTCACCTCACTTACCCAAAAACACACGTTGGCGGAATATAAAACGGTCTTTCTGTTCGTTCATGTAATATATGTTGCGTTTGGGAAATCTCAACTGGGATTTCCACCCTTCCACCCTCATATCAGCACCTCGCTATATTGTAACACTTACGCTTCAAAAAGGAAATTACATGATTTGTATTCGGGCCTATCACAGTATACGTTCCACTTGGTTTGGCAGTAAACACCCTGTCAATTTACTGTTAGACTTTTCACAAATACTGGATGCAGACACATCAGCGCTGAAGAAGACACGCATGCAAACACAGGAAATTATAATATAGTTAAAAGAGATGAATGGTTTGTCTGGCTTCCTGTTCAGGTGAGGAGCTGTACAACTACGACTGAAACAAACGAAGAAAATCTCAAGTGTTGGTGCAAGTGTTCATTCGGCACAACAAGCATAATAACCTTTCATTGTGTTTCTCATTAAAACTGGCACGGCACAGAACAGGAAGACCAAAAATGGAGCTAGTGCAATCTAAGCAATGGTTACTTTCACTTTCAAGAGGTAATAGACCATCAGGCCATCTCTCGTCATTGCAGGAAAATAGCACAGAGCTTTTTATGACACAAATTTTAAACCATTTTTTGTGTGCTAGGGAAAATTTGAGCCGCATGACATTCTACATTTAGAAAAGGGAAGATGCACTGAGAGTTTAAGACGGACAGACCATCAAAATAGAACAACTGGATGAAGATTTATAAAACATAGAGAGAAAAGCCCCTTTAGTTCCAGGTTTGGATTGCATCTGTAAAGGCTTACATAAAATGGTGAAGAAGAGGAAAGGGTGGAACTGTCTCTAACAGGTTGTGTGCTTCAAAGACCCCCTGTAAACCCAGCAGAAGTGAATCAGGGTGGGTCCGTGACCTCAAACTGTTTCCTAAGGATTCCAATAACTGTGGGAACCTTTCTCTCTATGAATATTTAAGGGGTGGTCTCTGAAAAGATAAAAAAAAAAAAAAAAAAACTCTCTGTTTCTTTTAAATGTAAACAGATCTGAAAGTTCCAGGTTGGTTTGTAGATGCAAATTCACTGGAGTGACTGAAATAAGATTTCGGTATGACTCTTAAGTGTGCCAACCGAGTCTGTTGGAGTCTAGTTTTATAATCTAAAAAACATTGTGGCTTTTCTCCTATTTATAATTCAACACAAAGATTTCAAGAGAACAGAAAAATGAGAGCGAAAAAAAAGATTCAGACATTTTTCACAGAACTTTTAGATTAGATCATGATTTCTTTGAAGTTAATATCAAAAACTATTTAGCATTTTTGGGTCTTAAAATGGAATATATAATATAATTTTTAATTATATACACACACACGCACACACATAATGTTTTAAGTCCTATAAATGTTTTTAAAAATTTGAATTAAATATTAAAGGAAGAAGAGAATGTATGAACTGATGTGTACAGGCTACTTAATAAATGGACATGAAATATTGATTAGATAATTACATGAGAAGAAAGAGATGACATGAAACTGGGTCAATTATCAGTTATACCGTTTAGCAGTCATTAGACAAAAATAGATTTAGTCAGTAGCAGTATTCACCATTGAAGTCCTAAAATCGTCTCTTAATATTAAATTGTTTTCCTCCGCATTTTTTAATTTAAATACATGCATTATCAGGCATTGTGAACATACAAACAGACGGACAGTCAGTGGAAAATCTGCCTCACACTGCCAGATTTCCTGACGTCAGCTAAACTAAGTGGGCTGCAAGTTGAAGTACAAATAATTAGCACACTTCAAGGAACCGCAGTCTCCGCTGTTGAATCACAGGCACCAGGTCCGGGGAGATTTAAATTTATTGATGTCTATAAACACCATCTGATTAAAACAAATATGTCAGCCTCTAGCCAGTGAAAGGAGGTGCTTAATCTTTAGAAAATGTGGACTGTCAACATCAGAGGGTTAAACTAAATGTTATATTAAGACATTATTTGGGACATGTCTAAACACAGTTTGATTTGAGTGGCTAATTTTCTAGCAACAAAGCTAAAACAAAGCTACAGTATAATTCATTGGGTATAAAGTATAAAACTAGATTTTTCATGCTAGGTAATTTAAAAAGCAAATTATACACTATTAATGAAAACTGCCACCCATATCATCTCCCATCTGTCATCAAACTGCAAGAGCATGTTTCCTATCCTATCTCTTGTCTTGTCTTTATTGGTCTCAATCTATTCCCTGTGCTTTAATGTCTCAAGTACAGAGCATTACACAGATAAACTTATCATTGTTTGGCATCAACAGTCCACATACAAGGTCACTGGCAAGATCCATTCAAATGCACTTGCAAAAGTGCAGATGCACACACAGACACACAGGTACAAACAGTTTCATATTTACTGGACAGCCAATTCATATGCAAATATTAGAAATGTTCTGACTCCTACTTAAAGCTATGTAAAGCATATGAAGCATCCACACATGGGGATCCGAGTGAGTGAGAAACAGGCAGTGGGAGGAAAATTCAGATGCTTTAGTTCTAGTCCTGTCCAGTTGTTTAGTACAACGGAAGAGTCAGACAATTAATATACAAAAAATCCCAAGTAGCAAACAGCAAAACAGATACAGATTATTTGCAATAAATGAAAGACTAAAAGTATCCTTCACTCTGGATCATCTGTCTGTTTACAGCATTTTGTGGTACTCTGTGTAGTTTTATGGTTACTCATTTACAGAATGCATTTACATGTGTATCATTTTTGTATAACTCTTGGACTCTCCAATCAGCTAATTAAAAGAGATGAGAATGAGAATTTTAAACAAATTCGGCTTTATTTTTTTCCAAATTTCAAATGTACTATTTCTGCATTCCTTTATTTCCATTTTAATATTTCTGGACTTATTCAATGTAATGGACGTAATCAAAAAGCATGTATAATTAATTTAAATTATGACATTTTTACAAATTTTATTCTACTCAAATGCATGACCTAAATACACGTATCATGTCTGAAGTCAACAGAATCAGAGCTTTATGCTCCTCCAGAAATGAAGGTTTTGCAATGATTGTGATTTTACAGAAGCTTTAAACCAATGTTTCTCAACTCCAGTCCTCAGGACTTACCTGCCAGAATGTTTCAGTTTTCCTTATCGATATCTACCACAAAGAGTTTCTACATTTACATTACTACAAGACAACACATCTGTTTTCATCCAGTCCAACAATACCTCAAACAATAACCAATACCATGCTCACTGCATTCTAATTCAGAATAAAGTCATGCATAAACTAGTCTCAAAAACCTACATCAATTTGATTGTAAAAAAAAAAAAAATGGTGCTGTAAAAAATCTCCATTCTCTGATGATATTCTCCATATTAACACTGTACTGTACTCTTACATTCAGTAAGAGTGAATGTTTAATTATGAGCATCAATCAGATATTCAAGTCCCCCAGCAGCCTATGTGGTCTTTTTCTGTGTCTCTATTTAAAAGCAGACAAGCATTGTTTCATATAGTCTCAACTAAGAGACTATGGCTCACAGACTTTTATATCTACTCTCTTATGTCTCCCTCTTAGCGGTCACGTTCCTGAGGCGTCCCTTACTTTTAGATTCCAGATCAGTGAAAATGGATCACTGGAGCTCAATATAATGCCATCCAGAGATCTCAGAGGACTGCTGACTGACACTGGTATGGAAGCTGTTTAATGGGTTCTATGACAGTCAAGGTGATATATAACATGACAATAAAATGAATTTTTAATCCAGTTACCATTTTTTCCATTTTTATGCAGATTAATTATTCATTTTACTCATCTGGGCTTTCATGGCTGTACCGTAATTAAAGCAGAGCTCAGAGACAGTACATCACTGCCTTATAAATAAAACCACAGCAAGTGAAAGCAGAATACACTTACAGATGTTTTAACCTGAGGAATGACATGACCAGCCAGAATGAGGGATCTGTGATGACTGAAAATTAACGGCAGTCATTTGCATATTTAAAAGCACTCATTTGTTTGAGTCCATTTATAGATCTTCAGGCCATAAACAGAGAGTCATCTTTCTTCAATGCTTGTTGTCCACAGCCTCAAAGCCTGTTTCAAGCTCACAATCAGTTCCTAGAAAATGTATGTGATTTCAACAAAAGCACTCATTTAGTGGAATAATACAGTAGAAATAACATTAACACTTACTCACCAATGAATGGGTGCCATCAGAACGAGAGTATAAACAGCAAATAAAAGCATCACAATAAACTTGTGAAGCAAAAAGTGGCATGTTTGTAAAACCGAACTCATCATTAAGACACTTTTACTTTAAACCATTGCTTCTGACTAAAATACAAGTGTCCTATAAATAATATTGCTTTCTCCAGTGGAAAAAAAAAAATAATCTTGTCTGAATCAGAAGTGAAATGTGCACAGATCAAGAATAGTTTACAAGAGAAAACAGTTCTAAACAAATACGGTGGGTTTTGATGCGAGAGGACAACGGGATGAACTTTTTCACTGAAGGAAGCATTATTATGGATTATGGTATTTTGGCCAGAGGTGATCGTTCAAAGTTAAAAAGCCTTAATGACAGACTTGTTTCTTAAAAACACACAGATTTTCACTCCATTAACTGATGGACTGGATGATTGTATGTTACTGTGATGTTTTTATCAGCTGTTTAGACACTAATTCTGACGGCACCCATTCACTGCAGAAGAAGGATGCATTGATGAGCATGTGATAATACTAAATTTCTCCAATTCTGTTCAGATAAATAAACTCATCTACATCTTGGATGTCCTAAGAGTGTGTACATTTTCAGCAAATTTTCATTTTTGGGTGATCTATTCCTTTAAGAGTCATCATATTATATAACTTCTTGTTCCACAGAAGAAATAAAAACTTTTGGCCTTTTCACACTGATTCAGTTCCCAGCAGTTCATCTGAACATCTGCAGATCAATTCTTAAGCAGGACAAAAACTTCACGAACAGAATGAAATTTACTTTCTGCCCTTTATGCCTGTGTTTGCAATAGCACAATTTTTGGCCAGTTCATCCTAATCTCTACGCCAATGTTCACTGCACAGGCAGAACCTATTCTCATGTGAAAACATATTCACAACAAGTCCTGAGTAATATTGCGCTGAAAACCCCAACGCTAACACTGATCTGAGCCAGGTGGTTCTCACTTGAGAGGAAGCAGCTGCTATTATGACTTACATAATGACCTCAGCTCATTGCTGTACTTCTTTTTATGAAAAATTAGCATTTCTGTGTAATGTGAATCAGGTTTAAACAGTATGTTATATCAGACATCACATGTTGGTTATAATAGGGAACTTCATGAGCTCAAGATCTTTATCACAATATGAAAATGATAACTTAGCAACAGTATTTCTCAGTGTTTCACAACCAACTGATACTCCTCTGTAATTCCTCAACCGTGAAGGAAGCACACAGCTTCTCCCACACTGCCCACACATTCGAGAAGATTAGTCCTTCTGTGCCCTGAGAGCCAGCATCCTTCAGCTTCGACAAAAATAGGAACATTATTTAAAATATGCAAAGCAAGTGGAATTTCAACTGAATGTCACCTGATGACGAGATGGAATCAAAAGAGTGGCGTATAACCTGTCATCTGTTCGCTTCTGCATTGATGACATTTCTGTGCTTTCAATGAATGTGGAACACATTAGATCTAAATTTCTTCATACAGCATGAACCCTGTATTACTTATCCATGGTTGACTAACAGCTACAGTATGCACTCTAAGAAAAGTCAGTAAAAATATGTATCCATATTTCAGTGTACTTTGAATTATACACTGCATTGTTTTGTGTTCTAGGGTTGAAGGAAATGTCTGTAAAAATTATCTGTTGAGATTATATCAATATTCGGAGCCCTTAAATGAAAGTATTGCAAAGCATACTACATGCTTTCAAGGCTTTATTACGCAATATCTCATTCATGTGGCAGAATCACTGAAAAACAACATGATGGTGAGTGTGATATACCTTTTAAACAACAGTTAAAATTGACAAACTTATATTTTACACACTATATTTGTCTGTTTTGAGTAAATAATTCATCCTGAATAAATCAGCATTTTGAACAAATGAACTGTTTCGGCTGAGTAAATGATTCAGTTACTTGTTTCACTCCTGCATCCTGAATGTATCAGCATTTTTAAACAAACCATTTGAATGAATGATTCAATGACTCATTTCTAACTTGAATGAATCAGTATTTTTGAATGAATAGGCTGAATAAATAACTAGCTTTGATCCTGAATAAACCAGTGTTTTGAACGAATTAATGATTCAGTGATTTGCTAATAAAGCCTTGCTGCACCTACTGGTGTGTTGATGTAACCAGAAAGAATATTTTAGTTCTTCAGTTAAGTTGATTTTACTATATTTTATTGTAATAAAATCAACACACAGTCTTATGTGAATTGTCATCCACGTTCTGTGGACTCAAACCAGTTCCTAAAAAATCTGTTCCTGGCTGCATTTCAGTCGAGTACTTAAGACCCTCATGAAAGTTTTACTGGGGGACTCTTTAAAATCATCTTTTCTAAAGCACACAGCTTTGTGCTTCACTGGAGCTGATGGGATCCACATAGATGGCTCAGGGGTATGCTGAAAAAGAAAAATCTCAGCAAACAAAAATATCTCTAATTGGCTTTAAAAATGACACCTTCGGTATAAAGCCTGGCAATGATATGCTTGCAAGGATCAAACAGCTCATGACTGCTCCAAGTACGATTCTGCTTTTGTGTTTTTCATACCAAGCGCCCACTACAGACTGAAAAAAAATCTTTGCAGCCCACTTTGAAGAGATACGCAGCTTGAACGTGATGTGTAAATAGGACACTAAGATGGTACAAAGTGTTTGATGCTTGCAGATCTCTACATAGGACCCTCAGCGGTTATGATGAGAGCGTTAGAAGTGCTCTGCAAAAAAGCCCCATCTATAATAGCGCTGACCACAGCCAGGAACTCTGCACACTACAACACACACCTGCCTTTCATCTTCTCAGTGAGAAACACTGGAGGGAAAGCAAGCAACTTTAGCAGTTGTTCTGATTTTCAGGATTTTCGGGAACATTCATTAAAATGTTCCTCTTGAAGTATCATTTGCCACAATCCTGATGTTTTTTCATAATTCATAATTCATAAGTCATAATTTTGAGATAAAAAAAAGTCGCAGTTAACTTTTTCTTATTCCATGGCAGGGGGGAAAAACAGAATTAAGAGATGTAAACTGAGAAACTGAAACTGAGTTCTTAGAAAAAATTAATTGTAGGACGTCAACTTGTAATTCTGAGAAAAAAGCCAGAATTGTATGATAAAAAGTTGCAATTACCTTTTTTATTTTTTATTCCACTGTGAAAATAATAATTGTGAATTATAAACTCAGAATTATAAGACACAAACTCTGAATTGTGAGAGAAAAAAGTCAAAATTCAGAGTTTAAATCTTGCAACTCTGTATATATCTTGTGGTTTTTACTTTTTTCTCAGAATCGCAACAGTCAGAATTGTGAGATAAAAAGTTGCTATTACTTTTTTATTTATTTAGTGGCGGAAACGGGCTTCCATATAGAATAGAGAAATATTAGGTGAAACGTATGTTTTCATTACATTAAAGGTAGTGACAGTAACCTAGTCTTATTTTTCAAGAGCCATTTTCACCGAGTGACAGTACAGTAGATGTGTTAAAGGGGTCTCAGGAAGGATTTGGTGTTTAAACACACACCCCTCTCCCTCCATCATGGGGCCCCAGGAGTCCGCCACAGGAAGCATGAGTAAGCTCACAACTCAACCTTCCGGGAACGCCACGTAATAAGAGGTCGACGAGTCAGGAAAGAGGGAGTGTGAATGCTTTCCAGCAGTTTGCAGCTCTTTGCTCAGGGGCATGTGACTCTGTGACTGGGGTTAGACAGCCAAGCAGACAGAGACACAGACTGACAGAGAGACAGCCACACAACCAGGAGATCAGCTTCTGTCAGAGGCCTGATCAAACCACCACATGTGCTTGTGGACTCATTTCATTTAAATCTTCTGCACACATAAATATGCACACTGGTACATATATAATTATATACATGCATGTCTACATTTATAGGAAGTGCTTACAACAAATACACTTAGAAACACGTCACACTGTGTTTCTTAGAAAAGTCACACTGTCTTTTTTAGAAAAGCATTTTTCTTCATTTTTCTTTTTCGAATACTCTAACCCTAAGCAATAAACTTTAAATAATTAAAATAATTAATTAAATTAAAAAAAAACAATTTGCAATTACTTTTTTATGTATGTAGTAGATATGTACATAGATTTTCACGTATAAATATATTTGTATATTAAAAGTTCAAACACACACACATCAGTCAGGGATTGTTCTGTCTGCAAAGGATACCACCTTTTAATTTGCTAATCATTTTTGGGCCAACTTTTGGAGCTTTCTACACATCAGAAGTGTGCCTATGTTGGCAGCTTTGTTTAAAAACCTTGTCGCTCCATGCTCGATAAATGCCACATCCGCTCATAAACAAGAGCCTTGAAGGGCACTTCATCCCACACACGTTTACCTATATATATCTAGTCTTAATTGTGCATTCAGTGTCCATATAATGATAAAAGGTAGTAAAGACAGAGACAAATGAAGAGAGAGACAAGCTGTCAATGTGAGGGCAGCTACTGATTATTGTCTTTCTCCTCAGTGGCAGTGATATATTTAACTATGGAAATCCAATAGCAGGACAGATGCTCTGCACTTTGTCTCTTTCTGCACTCTCTCTGAATGATTTTCTGGTCCTCTGATCTTCTTCACTCTCATTCAGAGCCCACAGGCACTTGACATCTGTAAAAACTCACAGATCTGATCATTTATGGTACTAAATATGTAAATAGTGTCAAGCAACAACAGAAGCCACGAGATGACCTGGTGACTGTTTCAACACAATTCCTTAGGAAATTCTGTGACTTCACCACACCAGCTAACTGAAATTTAGGAGAACTTCACCCATTTGTATTCAATGGGTCTAACATGCCAAATCAGCCTGTGCACTAAAATGCAGAAGCAAATACCTAATAATATGTCACATTTGAACTTATTTCCATTGGTTTGTCAGCAGCTTGTGGCTTAGAATAGAACAGAAGTGCTGATGATGGGATCACATGACTGATGTATCAATAACATCATGGGATATGGCATGATTTTAGTGTAATGATGTAAGCAAATTCTCAGTCATGATGACATCAAATGTAAGTGCCTAAAAACCTAATAGAGTCCAAATAACTTTATTCATAAGTCATAAGTGCCTAACATTTTCTGAGCTCTTAGGGGGTACATTAAAATAGTTGTCGTCCAACTAATGGTTTGCATTGCAACTAATTATTAACTAAAACAAAAACAAACAAAACAAAGTAATAAACTTGTAAAGTTAAAAACCCTAAATAATGCTTTACTTAAACTTATAATGTCACATTGCTAATTATAGTAACTTTAAAAAATACAAAACTACTAAAAACTAAAACTAATTACAATAAGTTTAAGTTGAAGCACTACAATTGCTTACTAGAAATAAAAATAAAATAAAATTGAAGCTAAAACTAATACTGAAATAAAAATAAAGTAATTTAAATGTATTAAAAATTTAACTAAAATTAAAAGGAA